>NC_056743.1:1098296231-1098311231 GCF_019279795.1 Protopterus annectens
AGTTCCCTCATCCTCCTCCATCTCTGTAGATCAACACAGCTGTGCATGTATTGCTGTCTGGTCCAGGAGGTCTGTGTCACTGAAGACTAGTGATAGCCCAGTTCCATCCAGCTATCTTCCTTTTCCAAACCCCTAAAGGAGACCTGCTCCAGCTGCTGCAGGTATGACTCCAGCAGCAGGAAGAGGAGAATCTTGGTCTCTTTTTCAAACTAGATTAATGCATGACCTTGGACTTTCACAGATACCACACCATAATGTCCAGGTTCAGAATGAAATATGCAAGTATGAAGCTGAGACTGCAAAGGTGTGAACCACACCCATTAGGGTATCACATCACGCTGGCCAGCTCATATTCTTTGATTGGGGTTGCCATCTTTTAAAATGCTTAATATAGGACATCTTTTTTCTTTTTGAAACATGATATTTTGTAGGTCAGGCCATATCTACAATCACTGCAAAAGGGATATACTCCATTTTTTTGCAGAAATATGTGATAACGTTTGGACAATTTCATTTCATTGTATTGTTTCACATGACATTAAGGTGGGTCAGATAGTGAAAACTAGACCAGAAGGCTACATAATACTTTCTGAATGAAAATCTCAGGACATTTGCCATTTCTCAACTTTTTTTGCAGGATGGCACTGCTAGAATAGGGAAATAAAGAAAGGCAGGTGGTGATGTACAGCTTGGGAGGGTTAAGGCTGGTCACAAAAAGGCAGAGGAATGTATAAGACTGCATATTAGAAATGTAAGCAGAGTTTCACACATAGTGGTAAGCGTGTGCACAGGAAAAGCGTAACTCACCCACAGCAGTATGACGGCAGTCATGCCAATGATAGCATGTACATGTGTACTTTGAAAGAGCTAAGCTTGGTTAGGCTTCATTTGAATAAGAACTTCAAAAGTATGACCAAACTTACTCCAGTCTTTTACGGTCGACTATTTTAAATGACAGCGAGCTTCATGTTTACATGACAATTGAGGGAAAGCACCAATTTCTGGAAAAAGTTTAGAAATCACAGAGATGCCATTACATTACTGAAAAAGGGAAGTTAGCAATGCATTTTACTGTGAAATTGTCAGCATTAGCCTTTATTTACTGATAAGGCAGGGGATATCATAGTACTTGTCTGCTTACACCTGAAAACTTTGGAATATGTAAGGTACCATTTTCAGGACTGTCTACACTTGTGAAGTGGTTTACTGAAGACACCTGTTTCTGGCAAAGGGAAATGTCCAGGACCACAACACAGGCCACCTTCATGTAACGAAAGAATGACATTCGTGGCAAATTAATTAATAATCAGTGTATCACACCCTCCCAGCAAACACTTATAGGCATACATTTCACTATGGCAGTAGTGGAATTCATAACAAAGGCAACTATTGCAAAGAAAAGTCAAACCCAGTACTCAGAACTTTTATTTTATTGTGCTTGTCATATTTTTTTATTATGCAGTGGCATGCATGATCTATAATTGCTTAAAATTACCTTCGTATGAGGCAGATGTAATTTTGCCTAGCATGTGCTTGCAAGTTATAAAATGGAGCAGAGGTGGATATGGAAGTGGGAGAGCTCTCATTCATGGTGGATGATTAGGCCTGACACTATGTATAGTTCAAGAAAGTGCTGCAGGCAGTCATGTGAATCCCCCAAGAAGAAGATATTCAGGCCTTGTTAGACTTCCAGAACATGCAGTGGAACCTCTCAGCCAAGTTCTATGTCCAGCAGCACTGTTAGGTCAATGTCAAGAGGTTCCACATTATTCAGTAGATCCCATCATACAGCAACAAAGCATCAAAATCACATGCCAGCACTTGCCCTCAGTCTATGGGACCATCACCAGACTATCCTAAGGGGACTTTATGTATGACATCTTCCAAATCTTAGTAAAATCTGAACATCAGCCACTTTCACAGAATGGGTCAATGCAGTGTTTCATTGTATCTAAAAAAAATACATCAAAAACAGAACATTTTTGCACGTCAACTATTTTTTCATGTGAACATGTAAATTCATCAAACTCTGCAACTGAAAGTGCAGAGAAACAATCCCAGTAAAGCCTTAAACATGTTTCATAACATCTGTCATTCTATACTTCAGTTAGAGCATGGCAGTATAAGTAGTTCACGTACCACTGACCCCTTAGCACTGTACAAATGATGTAGTCTAATACTTCATGATTTTTTTCTTGATATAAAGAGAAATGTTTGATGTACTGTGCAACTTGGTTATGCACCAGTCAGCACAAGTAACACTGCATGCATTCAGTATTATGTGAAGCTTCGCACTGTTATGGAGTGATTTTCACGGCCCATAGCTGTGGACTAGACACTGCTTCTTCACTGTGCATAAGCCTGTAAAGAGGTTGAAATGTCACTGCCATTGGCTGGCCACCTTTGCTATCATCACTGTTGGGAGAAATGATAGCGGTAGCAGCTTTACCACTGTTGGTGACTGGTTGCGGCATTTGCACACCAGACTGTTGCACAATCATGTTGTACAGAATGCTGCAGATGGTAAACATACTGCAGGCTGTAGTAGGATCCTACCGAAGGGCCCCGCCCAGACTCATCCAGGCAATGAAAATGGGCTTTTAGCAGGTCAAAAACTTGCTCAGTGATTATCCATGCCTGGGACAGAGGGACGTTGAAGCTCTCAGCAACTATCTGGGGGTTACAGATTAGTGTCATTAGCCAAGACTCAAGTCAGTAGCCTGCATTGCCTAGAAAACAAAACAGGGAGGTGACACATAACAAAACAAGGATGGTTAATCAAGACTACTTATGACACTGTATAGACAAAGAGACGACTATGGTTAGCAAAAGTATAACAGTTTGCACTTACCAACTAGGTGAACATGAGGAATCCTACCATGCAGGAAGCGTTGATATAGGGAGCTTGTGTGCCAGATATAAGAATCAGAAGTGATGCAAGGATGCTGGGCTAACGCATTGGCGATGCACCCCCCCATGCATCATGCACTACCTTGCAGTTGATGGAATGGCTGCACTGCCTGTTCTAGTACCACTCCCCCAGGGGCTAGATGAGGCCCTAATAGCAATATGGGTGCAATCTGTCTCACCAAGCACCACAGGAAAACATGGCATTCTGTAGAATGCACATGTGGCAGTGACTTGGTCCTGAGGTGACACTGGGAGATAGACATACAGATCCACATGTTCCAACAGTATGTCAAGGAACTGCTGAAGTATCCTTGAACCAGAAGCATGTCAGATACCCAATATCTCCCCAGTTTGTCTCTGGAAGTTCCACAAGACAAGCATAGTCAGGGCTATACATGACTTGGTATCAACAGGCATATGAAGGCCATGCACAGGGTTGCCAGATTTCTGACTGGCCGGGTAGGAACAAAGTGAGGTCTTTCACGCTAAGTGAAGACCAAAAAAAAAAAAAAAAAAGTCTTAAGGTCTTTAAACACGGAGCTACTTCTGTTTAATACAGAACATCAAGCATTTCCGCATTAAACACAAGTAGCTCCGAGTTTACCAATTTTTGATTGGCCCGTATGCCGGTATACGAGCCTATAAAACACTCAAAAACGGAGCTGTGTTTAATGCGGAACTGCCTGATGTTCCGCATTAAACACAAGCAGCTTCATGTTTAGCAATTTTTGATTGGCCCATATGCTGGTATACGGGCCAATAAAAAAAAAAGAGGAGGGCTGTTTCACCGGGATTTAAACCGGCAGTGCAGGACTCAGGATTGAGCTGCTGATCCCAGGACAATCCCGCTGAAATAGGGACATCTGGCAACCCTGGCTATGCATGTCCCAGTTCCTGCCTCTGGTGTCATACAGACTCACTAAAGCCAATATTATATCCCAGTCCACTTGAAACGTGATTAAGATTTCTTGTTCAACAAAGTCTGGATTGTTTGGCCTTTGCCTAGATCTTCTTCCTTTCCTGCTGCCAACAAGTGCCACTTGTCTCAGCTAGTTTTGGTGCAACTGAAATGAGCACTTGACAGTGGGAAGTGAAAACAAGCATCTTTGTAGCTGACAATGTGGCTAGAAAAGGTGCAACATCACATTTTACAATCCTTGTGTGGATGACACACTTGCACATCAAAAAGCGACAATGAATCACATAAATCAGGGTGAGGAGCACCTTATTTGCATAAGATAGCTGCAGATCTTTCACACATTCCTCATTTACATGTTATTACTGTCTCATTCGTATCCGTTTTACACCTGCTATCTCCGAATCATGCAAACATTGTGCTTGTTCAGAATCTGTACACATACCTATTGTGCTTCTGTGTAGTGACTATGAATATCACCTCTACTGCCACTGAAGCATTTACTGTTGTTTTTGATTCTTTTGGGTATTTCGTGTTCTTATTTGGATTCTTGTCCCAGGTCCCCATCTCCACAACATCTGATCTCAGTACAAGTTTAGCAGTACTGTCAGTCTAATAAAGTTTATTTTAGTGGTCTGAAATCAGTATGATAACACCTTCATATACCACCCCAGCTTAATGAAGCCATTTTTAGCTGACAGTGACTTCAAAATAAGATTATTGTTTCTCCACAAGGTTTTACTGCAAGGTTCTTTATAAGAATGGCATTACTACATTAACAAACTATAAGACACACCACCCCAAATGTGCTAATAACATAGAAGATCTGATGATAATACCAATGGCTTTCTGCTGTATTTACTTTGAAATGATTCAATAACATGAAATGGAGTGTACAGGTTAGAGCATGAATTATGTAGAGAGAAAAATTACAGTTGCTAGCATTTTCCCTTCAGAACTCAGTGTGAAAGATGGTCTTGGTTAAGGCATTTCTGTCAGATATTTGAATAGAATAAGTGAACACAAAAAACTAAATGGTTTGTTGATGCCTACACTGGAGATGGTGGGAGAAGGCATCAGAGGGGTTTGTAGAGCCTTGCAGGGTATGTAGCTATGTGGCATAGAGGATATAGTACAAATACTCAGTTATTGACCTAATGAAGGAGGCATACAGAGAGGTAATAACCTCCTTTTTTTGAATGCTATCTCTTTACTTATGAGATGAACCAAATAAAAGGCTTTTCTGACCACTGCTGCTATATGATGGTCAAATGTGAGATTGTTGTCAACCTGAGTACCCAAGTCTCTCACCACAGATTGTGTGCTAAAAGGGGGTTACCACTGATATGGTAATCAGTAGGGGCCATGTTTTTGTCAGATGTTATGATAATACATTTTTTTGCATTTAACTTAAGGCCATGACTCTGGCACCAGTCATTTGCTGCTGTGAAACCCTCTTGTAGTATGTTAACATCATTCGGAGAGTCAGCGACAGCACCCAACTTACAGTCATCAGCAAACTTGGTCAGTCACAGTCCTTTTGTCTTTGCCTGGACCTCTGAGAAGTAGATGCCAAATGGTAAGGGGTCCCAGGACAGATCCCTGGGGAACACCACTAGTAACAGGTATGCTGTCGGGGATGGAGGTACCTATTTTGACCTTGTGGGTCCTATCGGTGAGCCAGTTTGCCACCCACCTGATGAGATACTCACAAAAAGAATCCATGGCTTCCAACACCTGTCCTATGTGGACCAGCTCAAATCACTATCATGCTACTTGGTATCATACAGGTTGCTCAGAGGTGATCCATTTCTCGCCTACAAGGCAATATTGGACCCGGCCCTATTACAGATGATCTATATCCGTAAGTCTAACTCCTCGCGAATTACCCACTCAAAAGGTCTAAATCTAATATGTGATATCAACAAAACCTACTGGAGAGAAATTTTGTCTCCCAGCGGCTGCCCTGTCTCTGGAATAGACTTCCCATACATGTCAAACAGAGTACCTTGATGACCTTCTTCAAGCACAACCTTGATGAGTGGATGGGAAACCACAAATTTGTCCCAGGGGTTCCACCTGTGTCCCTCATTAATAGGGGTGATAGGTGCTGACTGAGGTTTCTTTTTTGAGGATAAACTCTTGGCTAGGCTTGTAACGGCCACAGAGCCATTAGCCTAGTAACTTCCTATGATCCTATAATAAGATGTTTCAGTATTCCAGATTAACATAGGATTAACATAGATGCAATAGAATGAGATGCTATAGTTGGAAGAGAAATAAACTGCGCTTGAGTTTATATTTCATACATCAGATGATGGTGCAATACACTGGAAAGAAGCAGGAGTGAATGCAGGTGCAGTTCAGGGATGCAGAACCAGTAAAATAGACCCAAGGTGAGGAAACATCTGGAATAATGTATTCAGTATACACGGACAGAAGGAAATCTGACTAGCGGGAGACTACAGGGAAGAATTACTAAGCAAAAATGGTTCAAGTCTCAGCTGGAGTGCCTTCTGTGCAGAGTGTGCATGTCCTCCCTGCAGTTGAGTGAGTTTTAAAGACATGCAGATAGGTGCGTGTGTGTGTTTGCCTTCAGTGAAGGTTGGGCACTGGGCTGGCAACATGATACCATAAAAACTCCACTTCCAATCAATCTGCAGACCGGTGATCTGCTGTGGCAACCCTTTAACTGGGAAAAGCCAAAAGACATTGCTAATTGGACTACAAGTCTAGAGTTGACGAAAGCTTCAGAACACCAGACTTACATACAATGGGAAGGGTGTATGATAAAATGAGTATAACATGATATGCGATACGATATGATATGATAAGATATAACATGATATGAAATGCATTGCCATAGAGCAACCAAGAAAGGGTGGACTTAAAATAGAATTCAGCAGTATGTGTTTGTGGGGAGAGAAGAAATAGAAATGTAAAACTACGAGGAAGGGGTAAATTTAAGGTTGATTTATGGTAGCAATGTTTAACAGACAGGTTGATGATGTTCTAAAATTCAAAGTGCATGTTGGGTGAATGGTTCAAATGAACACTGTACAATTAAAAAAAGTTGTGAATTAGTAGAACAAAGTAGCTTCCTGTATCATAGCTGCTATGCACAGCTGGCCTTGATGGACCATTTGTTTATCCATATTTTCAATGTTCATATGTCTGCATACTGGGAAATGGGAGATAATTCCAGAGTACTGGCCTATGCAGAAAAGTGCCTCTAGAATCATCTCCCAACTCCCATTGTGTACAGCAGAATGAATTATAAAACCCATCATTATGTCCCACTACAAACTAGTGAGAAACTGCACTATACCTCAGCAAGCTGCTGTCTGTGAAGAAGCACGTCTTCTTATTACTGTTACATCAGTTTGGTGTTGTTTTGTCTGCTGAACCAGAATCTATTTACTTACCATATTAATGATTTTTTTCCTTTAAGGTGAAAAATGCACTGCAAGAAAATTGTTGTCATTCAGAACTTTTTTTTGCCTCCACTGTCTATTGATCATCACCCCCACCATGACCAGTCAGACCATTCATTCCCCATCAGTGAGGCAAATGTTACCTGAGATAGGTCATCATTATCATCGGGGTGGTTTCAAATTTTCTTCCATTTTTTTCTCCCATTCCTATCACATGCACTCAGTGAGGTGTAGGAGAGGACTGTGCAAGTGGATAACAGTGGAGGATGTCCCCTTACTTCTGCAAGGGATGTTCCCGCCAGGCTTCACTACCCCCAAAGCTATGGGAGGTGAGCTTCCCCATCTTCAACAGGAAGTTAGCATCACCAATTGTGCCACAGACTGCTTGTAACTGCTCCCTCTTATTGAGAGAGGTGAACAGGCCATGGACTTTCACTCTTCTCTGTCTTGATCTGCCAGTGCCTGGGCTGCTCGTTGAACCCCAGTCACCAGAAATGCAGCCAAGAATCTGTCCCCTGCACCACTGAGACAGACACCATTCAAAACTGAACTACTGATATTTCAATCGCTTTTCACTTTTCAGTGCTAAAGTCTAAACTTAAGTTTTTCAATGTAGATGCTGATTAAACCATGTTGTTCATCAATTTCACTAATAGATAAGTTAATAATTCCAGTTATCCCACAGCCTGATTCTTCCCAGTCCTCAAGAGAATGGCACTAAATCTGATTTTCCCCATAATGACCTACATAAGGCTCTCCCATGCATATACCACTCTTTCTAAGGAAAAAGTTTCGCATATTGCCATCATCCAACCCCTGGACCATTTCTGTTTTCCATATCACATCCTCTTACTTTTGTGTACCACTTTGAATCACTTCTTCTGAAACATATTACCATCTTTTATACTTGTAATTCCTTTGTGCGTTTATCATTTCTATAATGTCCCTATCTCCCTCTTTTTTCTAGGCATACGTATTCAACTTCACATAAATACAGACTTTCTGATGACAGATAAGGATTTGTTTGGCCACTTTAATCTGCCCATTTCTCTACCTACCAGCTAAGCTGCAGGCCCTAATCAAGCAGCAGCCTGTTTCTTGTTTCAATCTAGCTTTCATAACATCTTCACAATTTTCTGCTTTGATTACTCTTTTAGCAGGTAGGATGTTCCAGTCGTTCACTGCTCTTTCTACAGGACCATGAGAATTTTTCCTTCTTAAAGTCAAAAAATGTCATTTTGATCACGCATTATGCTTATCTTATCAAAGGTCTATTACTAAGTTTGTCAGACATGGCTTTTCTGACATGACTCTATGTTGTCTTGGGTTCTATGCCCAACTGGATTCCAGATGTTCTAAAATAAATTGATAAATGCATTTAAATATGTATTTATTAACTTATTTATTTTTTATTTATTTATGACTTTGTTAACTGTGACAGAACATTGATCAGGTGAATTGGTTTCAGGCTCAGCCCATGTGTACATAATACACAAAAATAGAAACAATAAAGAATACATTCAATACATACAAAATAAAAACACTACATTGTAAAGTATAATATGGTACAGTGTATAGATTATGTAGCAATGTCTTTATCATTTTCCACACTGAGTGTTGTGTTACAACTGATGAGAGAAATGAATGAACTTCACTAGAGGCTAGCTATCACACTTTCTTACCATCACTCTACTCTTATATTTCCCCCATATTCTCTTTCACCGACTTACTGTGGTCCTTCCTCCATCTCTTTTTTGTATAAGAAGTATTGCCTCAATATAATTTTACAGTTTAGTAGATTTTTTTTTCTTTCTTTCATTTTCAGGATCTCTGCTATAAGGTCATACACCACATTTACTGAGAATTTTGTCATTGTTTAATGTAAGCATATTTATTATGAAGAACTTTGCTGCATATTAACTTTAATCAGTTAAATATATCCCTGCTGTGTGATCAAAAGTCTCTGTGAAATAGTCTATGCACTTTAAGCACCTCTTACTAAGTTGACCACTGCCCTTGTTTGCTTAACCAGTAGACTATACTGCATATGTCATTTATTTAGTCCTCTTACTAAGTTGGCCTATTTATACTGCATATATTAGTATCTAGTGAAAATAGATGTTTTGCTTCGCATTTTGCTTGCTTTTTTTTTGTTTTGCTTTTTTTTTGCTTCTAACTGATTGCTTTCCATTATAAATGGACCTGACATTGGGAAGCCTGCGAAGTTCCTATACCCTACATCCAGTTCTACACACCACCTCTCATTCTGATACTATACTTCCTACATGCACATTTCATTTGTGACTCTTATTCCAAACCCCTCCCCAAATGACCTTACTACTTCTATATACACAATTCTGTTTCTTGTTTCCTACTTCCCTATTTCTATTTCATTTATATCCCCATTCCCAACTATTTTTCTCCTTCCCATAGTGCTTTGCACTAGATCCATTCATAATCACAACTTATTAGTACCGAGCTATTCCACATTGTATCTTTTCCTTTTCCTAAATAAACCCTCATTTCTTCTTATTTTGACTACATCATAATACTGCAGCCTTTCATAGCCCTCTATTCCTTATATTCCAGAGAGGAGACCAGGACACCCTAACTCTCTTCTTTTATAGAAAATACTTCTCTCCTTACCTAACCTCCTCCAGCTTTCAGAATCCACCATCACTGAATCTTATACTGTCAGCAACATCTTGTTTTCTTCTTCATTGCTACTTCCCCAGCTGCCTGACATCTATAAAAACATATTCCTGTACTTAATTATGCTACTCTCCACTTTATCTTATATTCTTTTCCTGCTGTGCCACCTTTCATCCTGCCATGACTCAATAATATCTCTCAGCACCTGTCCTGCTCCGTCCCAACCACCTATCCATACTTCCTGTTTACACTCTCCACACATTGTACCTAACATATTTAATATTGGCCCTCACCTTTATTCCAAATATGGACTGATTAACTGCACTTCGACTCAAATCAAAACAAAATTAAGTGGAAAAATCCTCTCCAAAAAAGCAAGTATACATAATTCCCCAATATACTGAAATCCTTCTAGGAGCAGATATACACCCAAATCCTGGCCCCACCTATCACGATGAACACAAAGTTAATTTTCGACCACATACCTCTGTAACCCAACAACAGTCAATCCCAAACCCTGGTGATCTAATTTTTGCTGCAATAAATGTTAGCTATACAGGAAATAAAACTGCTGAACTACATGCCTGAATTACCAGCATAAAACTGATGGTATCACTGTAACTGAAACTTGGCTTAAACCCAGTATAAATGACTCCCAAGTTATACCTCCTGGCTATAATATCATCTGTAATGATCGTATAAAGAGGAAAGGTGGTGGCATTGCTTTAATATCTCCTTGTACCTACCACATTTCCCTTACAGAAAACCATCGCCAACATTCAGTTCAGTGGAGCTTCTTATTGCTTTCCTCAAAATAAACAATTATAAACAAATATGTATCACTGCCCTTTATATCCCTCCTGGTGACAATACAACTATACTGGAAGGTATGTACTGGATATCTATAACATTTCCATGAGAAAAATATTACTAGGTGATGTGAATGTCAATTGGTTGTTCATAAACTCTAACTCCCCTATATCTAGCATGAACGTATCTGGTTTCACACAACGAATTAATACTCCCACTCATTATAGCAAGACATCAAATGTTCTATTAGACTGGATTCTGGTATCAGACCCTAGCAAATGCCCCACCACTGGTACAACGTTGACTGTCTCAGTGATCATCTCCCAATCAGTATGACCAGACTTCTCAGGCATCCAGTTAAACAGCATATTTGTAAAACAACATGTAACCTTTCCAAGTTTATCCCAGAAATGTTCATTGCTACATTATCATCTATTAACTGGAACTTCCTAAAAATCCTCCGCTTAGATGATTCTGTAATTGAATTCAACATAATTTTTTCTAAATATCCTAAATAACTTTGAATCTCCTAGAAGGAAGATATTAAAAATAAATACTGCAATTTGGCTATCCAAAAAAAGAGAGTAGAATGCTAATGCAGGATAGAGAAAAAGCATGAGAAGAATGACAAAAATATAAAACACCTCAGTATTTTGAAAACTTCAGAATGCTTCACAATCATGCTAAAAAGCAAATAAAAGAAGACAAAAAAGTTTAATATAATAACTTTCAATATAATACTAAACACAACCTTAAAACATTTTGGACATCCATTAAAGAAATCTTACATCCTGAACAAAAATTAAACCCAAACCCCTCTCCCGATAACTCACAACTTGAAACTGCAATACAGTTTAACTCTTATTTTATAGATAACATTGCATCTCTAACCAAGGATTCCTCAGTATCTAATCCCAACCCTGCCCAACAGCCACATATCACCACATCCACTTTCACCTTCAAACTTGTGCCTACATCCTATATAAAACTACACTTGGACAAATTTAAACCATGCTGTTCTTCAGCTGATGACCTTGCACTGTATTCAAAAACAATTGCTAGACTATCTCCTGCAGGAAGAATTCATATCCCCTATACAATATGGCTTCTGTCCTTCCCATAGTACTTTCACTGTCCTTCTAACCTATATAGATACTGTCAAAAAGCTACAGATAATGGCAAACTAGTCTTTTTCTTATTTCTAGACTTGTCTGAAGCCTTCAACACAGTTTGTCACAGCAAACTTCTACTTAATATGTCCTCAATAGGTCTTTCTCCACCACCCTTCTGTTGTTCAAATCTACCTGTCCAATAGGCATCAGTCAGTGAAATGGCACTCTATGCTCTCTCCTTACCTCCTAGTCACCACTGCTGTGCCACAAGGCTCTGTCCTTGGTCCCCTCCTCTTTAATGATTACACCAACACCCTCTATACATCCACACAACAGACAACCCTAACGTGATACACAGATAATTACACTTTCATTTGCATATCTGTCAACATGGTACACCTACAAAAAATTGCTCAGGAATCTTTAATATTCACTGAAACATGGCTTTGTAACTCACAACTCATGCTCAACCCAAAAAAGACAAAACTACTACTTTTTTCTCAAATACCTCTCTCATGACAAAACAAAATTTAAAGTCCTCTCTCTTGATAATACAACCACTGAAGTCACTCCTCATAGCAAACTATTAGGGGTGATAGTGGATGATAATCTTACATTCGACCTGCATGTACAAAATTGCATAAGAAAAACTCATCAAAAACTAGGGATGCTTTACAGAGTCAAAAACTTTCTCACTGATGCAACTATTTGTCTCCTCCTCACTTTTTTATGGCATACCCATCCTTACTAACCTCTAGATTTCATAAAATTTAAAACCTGAACAATGCTATAACAAAGTTGATAAATTTGCAACACATACCCCTTTCAGAACCCACCACTGTATAGCACTGAAAAGCCTGACTTGGTTAGAAGTGCTACATCAACTAACATATGCACAGTTTTTACAACCGATACAATTATCCAGCATCCATCTGCCTGTCCAGCACTAAAAACTTTCTATACAACTATGTTTCCAGTCGGTCATTGTGATCCAGTGACCAAAAAACCCCCTCTGTCTACAAACCTAGCAAATCTGCTGAGCATTGTCTGTACTTGTACAAGGTTGCTAAGGCTTGAAACTCCTTACATGTATCACTCATCAGGTCTATACTCTCTCTCCCATCTTTCAAAACCACTCTGAAAGATTTCCTAGCTAAAATTTGGCTCTGTTTTTGCTCATACCCAGGATAACTTATATCCTTAAATGTGAGCAAGTACCTTTTCATTCCTTATACCTCCTTACTCTCCCTTCTTCACTTACTTCCTTATGGCTAGCAAATTCTCTTCTCTGAGTTTCTGTCTAAATATACCATAGACCTGTTTTTCCCTCACGTCATACTGCAATTCCTACCTTTAATTTCTCTACAAACTGTCTAAAATTTCTCTAAATATTAAATGATTGTCATAGACCCCATGAATAGATTCTTAAGCAATGTTTTTATATTATGTGTAATTTGTTACAATTATTTAAATTGCAGATTTTTTTGAAGATTGTAAAATGATTGTTCTTAAAATATATTATAATAATTTGGTTCTCTTTTCCCCTGGCCTCCTCTGAAAAAGGGCTTCTACCCCATCGGACTTTCCAGGTAATACAATGACAATAAATAAATAAAGCTGGCTCATGCAACATGAGTACTCGGAATTCTTTCTGGACGGTTTCTGCTTTGAACAGTCTTACTTCTTTATTCTTGGCTTTTGTACTAGCAGGAGTTGATAAATCTTGCTTCTCTTCCTTTGTGTATGCTAAGCAGAAGTATTCAGCTATTTGCCCCATTTTTCACTGTCAGCTCTGCTAAGACCCATCCTTCTATTAAGTTTCACTGTCCCTTTCTCTGTCATGTATATTCCTCATGTATCTATAACAATGGATTAAACAATTTATGGTTCTTCTTAACTATCAAGCGTTCCTCAGAGCAGGTCTTTATTTTCCTAGTTGCCTTTCCAGTCTCCTTCTGCTTTAACTGGAACTGTTCGCTTTCTTTTTCTTCTTTATTTCTTATATTTCCTAAATGTTTATGTTCCCCTAAAATATGATGTCTTGCCATTGAGAAGCAGAGACTTATTTCTTTCTTTTCATTTGCAAATTTAATTCAGACAAAGGCTTGTTCTTTCTGTGACTGCAATCTGTTGTGCTTTCACTGTATATGCACACCATCATTATGACATTTTGCTAGCATATATCTAAGACCCTGCTCCATTTTATCGGTCAGCCTACATGAAGTCTGGCACTCTCAGCAGTGATTGATTTGACTGTTTATTTAAACTAATGCTGAGTTACACTGGTAGCATTTAGCTGTCCCACACTTCCAGATATGAGATCTTCGACTCCTTATTAATTTGGAAATACGGTATGTCAAAGAGTGCCCTGTTTTTAGTACTAATCATCCGAGTCATGCCCTGCTGTTGGCTATCAAGAATGATACCTGCTAGTGCCAGTGGGATCTTTTATGCCCAACTAAGCTACCACAAGCTCAAGCAGATGGGGCCTCAGTTTAATGGCTCATCCAAAAGATGACATGGTCAGGAGTGCATCCCCCCAGTTATAGTGCACTGTGGTGTCAGTATTGCAGGATGAATCCAAGCACCTGGTACAGAAATAAAAGTGAGTGAACTACCTTTTGAGCCAATGCAACATTGCAAGTAGATGTAGGCATAGTCTAAGTACAGTGTTTTTATAAAAGGAGAGACCTACAGTTAATGTATCCAGAGCCTTGACATATTCAACAAGACATTGCACACAGACTGAAAAAGGGATGGTCACTGTAGTTTTCTGGCTGTTAGATATCCTATGACTATAGTTAGGAAAGAGCAATGTAATGAAATCAAACTATAAATCACTTCAAAACATCTTCAGAAAGTCATTACATAAACATAAATCTCCAACATGTTTACCAAGAAATATTACTATCCCTACGTAAATATAACTTGCAAGGATAGTGCAGTGTACAATCATGCCCCTCACTACTACATTAAGCACAGCATATCTGAATAAGTGCACAGAAAATCTATTAGATAAACCTGAAGTGCTGTGGATTGTGTCACAGTTACCATGATAGCAGAGAAATTGTACATGTCAACATTTGTACTAAAACTTCAGTTGCTTAAAGATGTTTTTATGACAGAAGGGTCTGATGATGTAAATTCCCGTTTTCTAGTGAAAACA
>NC_056743.1:1098316231-1098348731 GCF_019279795.1 Protopterus annectens
GCAGTAAGTGGAAAGTTTCATCATGGGGACGGGGGGTATTTTCTTTGCTGCAACACTGCACACCCACTTAGATGATGTCAGCAGAGCATGTCAACAGGGGGTAGGGCCAAAAAAACCACAATAAGTCAAAATACAACAGCTCCTCACCTAGCTTGTTCCACATGGGATTCATCACAGAAAATCTATGCATAGAGAACTAGAGAACCTTCATGTATAGTGTGCTCCCATAAAGGAGACTTTCCTTGTGCAGGTCACACTGGTGGAAGGGGGGGGGGCTATCTCATGTGGAGAGCTGTTGAAGATGAGAATATAGGTCTGCAAAGTGATAATGACATGTCCCATGAAGTTAATGTTAATTTATAGCACTTTTGAACCACTATAAGTAAATGTAGATAAATAAATGCATTAGAGGGTACCATCTTCTTTAAAGTAAAGGGTGATGTCACATACTGCAGCATGGTAATTGGTTAATATTTCAAAAAAACTACATCTAAAATGGATATGAATCATGTGACCAGGGGTGATGTCACTCTTCCCAAATGTTTTGAACATTAAGCAGCTAATTGTTTGTGTAAATCATTTGCTTGTCTTGACAACGTGTATTCTATAAACCAACATACAAATATGGAGTAGCAAATTTGCTTTTAAGCCTCTAACCCCTTTGCTGGCAGCTAATACTTCAGCTCTTGCCACAGTAGTGCCAACTATGCTAGCTTCTGCCCCAGTAGGGCCTACTATACCAGCTCTTGCCACAGTAGCTCCTATTTTGTCAGCTATTGCCACAATAGGGCCTTCTATACCATCTCTTGCCACAGTAAAGCCTACTATGCCAACTTTTGCCACAATGGGGACTACTATGCCAGCTCTTGCCACAGTAGGACCTACTATGCCATATCTTGCATGACTGCACATCCACACTTGTGCTGAGCTCTGCTGTGTATGTTCATGGTTTTGCAGAGCCAGATGTGAATCCCCAGCTATCTGCTGCCTGCTGTAATCTTTAACCTCCACTAAGTGCTGTCTGTACAGCAGTCTGGGCCTCCTCTTTCCTGTTCCCCAGGATGGGTGAAGTGAGGGCTGGAGACTTATCCTCACCATCTCTCATCAGCTATTTGTACTCCTGGGTCACTAGTTAATTCTAGGTCATCTGGATTGCTGTCAGGACTTTATCCAGCTGTGCCACAAAGCTGATGACCACAACCTACATTTATGTGATCTGAAGTAAACTGACCTATTTAGTGGTTAATTTCCAGCATTTTCGGCTATCTTGAAGATAAAAGCCAATCTGTAAGGTGAGAAAATGCATTTTCCTCCACTCTGCCACTACCATTTAGCATTCCACTGGAGTTTGTACTTGAACTACTTTTATTTATGATCTCTGTTACCAATCTGACAACACAACTGTGGTGCATGCAGATTAATTCAGTATGTAGATGATCCAGCTATCCTGTGCTCTGATGCCACCCTTTATTCAGCCCAAAGGGAATTGCAGCAGAACACTTCCAGAACTAGAGTGGCTGCAGAGGGAAGAGGAATGCCATTTTTTCATGATTTTGGCAATTTTCTAGACTCTAAAAAAGACACTTTGTATGGCTTTATGTCCTCATTAGAATGAAGCTTCCACCATTGCAGTGAAAAGTATCATTTTCAATTTAAAGTACTATGTTTAATGAAGATTATTTATATAATTTACTGTGACTTATTCTCAATTCGATGAGTTAGAAGAGGTACCCTGGACCACCATCACTGCTGTATCCACATCAATCCAAATATGAGAACTAAAACGAACGGGTCTTAGTTGTTTGTTACAATTAGAAATATGCATGCAGCATAACCACACACATTAATTTAAGCTTAAATGATTACCATTGCAGGAATTGCGCCCAATTAGCAGCTCATATGAAATGCTAATTGCAACTTCTAACAGCTTTCACCTGAGGGAGTAGGCTCCTTTGCCCCACCATAACTAGGGCATTGTCCCTGACAAAGAAAGCAGAAGCTGTGTGTGTATGCACTATATGATTCTTATGTGTGTGCATGTATGTGAGTTATGTGCATGTGTGTGCACATGTGAGCATTTGTACATGCAAATGGACTGTAATCCAGAGCTGCTGATGGCTCATCTAGTGCATGATACCACTCCACAATCTGGTGCCTCTGTACCCAGATAATGTAATAAATAAACAAATACATACATATATAGACCTGTCAAAGGTCCGTTTTTCTATTCTGTATTCCTAAAATCCAAAAAGTGTTCTACTATAGCAAACCACTTGGTACATCAGTAGCAAGCAGCCTCCAACAACTTACAGCACACATGAAGTGGTAGAGTGAATGTTGCTTCAATCATGACAGGATACAAAGGCAAAAAATGCAGGGGTGGAATTCATTTCATAGTGGTATTCAAAAATGCTGGTACAGAAATACACGCTGAAATTGTATTATTGATAAATCTGCATCTGCATACAATGTACTATAATACTTCATGCCTGGGGTGGCTGCTCCCTTTGCCACACCCTAGCTACTGTTCTGCTATAATCATCAAGGTAGGGTTTGCTAGCTGAAAAGAGAAAGGGCAATTAAGGGAAAAATCAAAACCTACATAGCTAGAGACTTCTGTTATTCCAGAGACAGTGACATCAATAAGGAAAGTTGGAGCTCTTTGGTTTGAGTTTCAAATGAGAGCCAATATTTTCTTTTCATATTTCCACATATGTCTAGTAAAGCACTTTTATGGTGGTGGGGGGGTGAACACACTCCATAATTACTGTACCACTAAGTGTGGGGAATACAGCAACCTCAGAGATATATGCACATATATCTATCTATATATATATATATATATATATATATATATATATATATATATATATATATATATATTTATATATTTTACATTTGTTAATCGGGAAAGTCGACTGGACACATGTCCCTTTTCAGAAAGGGGAGAAAAGCTCTAGTTCCAAAAACTTATAAAAGCTTAATACATATACCAAAATTTACAAAAATTCAACAAAATCTTAAACAAGCTTACAATGTCATGCAAAAGACATACACACTTTTCAGAAAGGAACTTAGAATTTCCAAATATGAAACAGTGGGAAAAAAGGCATACAGATAAAATGAACATTTCCAGGATGAATAATATATTAGAAAGATATGTAATGTAGACATTACCCATCCAACAACAGTAAGCACATAGGTAAATCATCATACGTCAGCAAGAGAGACTTATTAGAATAGAGTTAGGAGATATGCACTTGTAGGATTAGAGGGGACAGCAAGGATTAGCTGAATAGATAGAGTTATACCTTGTAGGTCTATCCAGGACAGTTACAAGAACAAAGCCAGGTGTCTTTCAAGTGTGATTTTAGGTGTTTTCTAAACTGTGTGACAGAGCAGTAGGAAGTAATGTGGGAGGGTAGTTTGTTCCATATTTTTGGGATGTAGTTAGCAAAGAGCGATTTCCCTGCTATATTATTTGCTTTGGTGGTGACAAGCAGGAATTTGTTGTTGGATCGGAGGTGTCTAGAAGTGGAGTAGGGTAGCAATAGTTTTTGGAGGGCAGGGGTTTTGTTTGTTTAATGTAGTATTTTGTGGGCAAAGATGAACGGATTAAAGTGTAGCAGCTGTGGGAGTTCTAGCCATTCTAGCGGTTTTAGAGCTGAGCAGTGATGTGTCCTGTAGGAAGCACCTGTGGCAAACTTTGCAATTTTATTGTAACAAGATTCAAGTTTGGTTAGTTCAGTTTTGCAGAGGTTGGTTAGGATTGGGGAGGCATAGAGGAGGGATGATAAGAGATGTGTATGAGCGATGGTAGCTTTTGTTCATGCTGTTAGGAATTCTTTGTTTCTGTATAGGAGTCTTAGTTTATTGTAAACTTTCTTAATGGTTTGTGCTATATGTATATATAATTTTAAGTTGTTGTCAATTTCTATGCCTAGTAGCTCAGTATGAGTTGATAGAGTGATAGCAGTTTTATTTTTTGATAGGATAGTGAAAGGTTGGGAAGTTGAGGTGGTAGATTTAGATGGGCAGAAGAGAAGGAGCTTTGTTTTGTTGGGGTTTAGTATAAAGTGAGAGTTGGTGAGGCATGATTCAATGGATAGAAATGATTCTTGGGTTTTGGTGTGGAGGTTATGAAGGGAGGAGGCTGTACATATTATAGCAGCATCATCTGCATACTGTATGAGTGTGGTGTGAGAAGTGGTGGTGTGGAGCTGGTTAGTGAAGAGAGAGAAAAGTAGGGGTCCCAGGATGGAGCCTTGTGAAACTCCTATGGTAACAGGGAGAAGAGGGGAAAGTTGTTGTTGGCACTTGATGGCCTGCTGTCACCCTGATAGGTAGCTATTGAACCATGTGACTGTGGAGTTGCTAAGATTTAGGGTGGAGAGGGTGTTGATAAATTTGTTGTGAATGACTATGTCAAAAGCCTTGGACAGATCTAAAAATGTGGCAGTTACAAACTGTGCATTGTTTCTCTAGTGGTTCACTGTATTTGTGAATGACAAGATGGCTGTAGTAGTGCTGTGAGAAGGGCAGTAGTCATGTTGAGTGTTTCATAATAGACTATGTTTATGGAGGTAGGATAATAATTGAGTGTGTATAGTCCTCTCTAGAATTTTAGATAAGGGGGGCAGGATGGCAATTGGACTATAATTAGTTAGGTCAGTTGAGTTCCCACCCCTGTGTATAGGTATAATGTGGGAGATTTTCCAAATGCCAGGAAAAAGTCCCTCAGATAGGGACCTATTTATAAGTATAGCTACTGGATAAGCTATAGCATCTGCTGCAATTTGTAGAAATTCTGCTGGGAGGATATCAATGGCTAGTGTGGTTGGTTTTAGTTTTTTTAGTAGTTTTTTATGGTATGGTTGGACACTGGGTGGAATGTAAAGAGTATGTTATTATTTTGGGTGTTGGTACAGTGCTGGGTTGTGGATGGGGTAGTGTTACTGGGATTAGACTGAGAATTAGCTAGGGTTTCAATGGTTTCAGTAAAGCAGTTATTAAATTGGGTTGCTATACTATCAGAGTTGTTGGTTGATGGGGTAGGTGCAGCTGATTTGCCAGGTAGGAGAATGTTGTTAATTGCTGCCCAAAATTTCTGAGGGTTATTAAGGTGTTTTTTCTGGATGTTATGGTAAAAGTTGATTTGCTCAGACTTTACTAATTTCTTAGCTTTCTTTTGCAGTTCTAGGAATGTTTGTTTTGTTATATGGATTTTGTTTTTGTTGAGTTGTTCCCAAGCCTTATCGTTAGCCTTGAGTAAGGATCTACATTCTTTAGTAAGCCAGGGTGCATAGTTAGACTTTACTCTAATTGTTCTAGAGGGAGCATGGGAGTTTAGTATCTCAAGGAAAGTAGTGTTGAAGTAATTGACTGCGTCTTCAAGGGGAAGCTGTCTGAGAGATTCCCAATTACAGCAATTCAGATTAGAGATGAACCTGTTTGGGTTGAAGTTTCTTTTTACTTCTAATTAAACAGTAGGTTGTTTGGTTGGTTTGGTGAGTATGGGCTCAGCAGAAAGGTTGGCAGATGGTTACTCAGACCAATGGGGAGGCAGCCTGATTGTGTGGACAGGGATGGGTTGTTGACTAAGATCCAATCCAGGATAGACTGTCGGTTGGAGGTTTTGTCAGTCCTAGTAGGGGATGTAATAAAGTAAGTGAATCCGTGTAGGTTAATGTGTGAAGTTGGGTTTTGAGATGAACAGTTGAGACAATCAACATTGAAGTCACCCATCATGATTGTTTCCTGTGGGAGGGAAGAAGATACCCAGTCTAGTACATTTTCTAGTGTGAGAATAATGTTCCCAGGTGGGATATAGCCACCTATGATGTTAATTTGTTTTTTGGGGTTGAGTGTCAATCTAATGCAGATAATTTCTGTATTGTCAAAGTTGGGTATGTTTATATGTATAGTATCAATCACTAGGTGGTCTTTGAATAAGATGACTAGCCCTCCACCCCTTTTGGATATCCTGTCTTTACGTGAAATGTTGTATTTGGGAGGTACAATTTCATTGCTGTTATTTCTGGGTTTGAGCCAAGTTTCTGTTAGTAGTATGATATCAGGGGAATGGAGGGAAAGTATGGCATGCAGGTCATGTACTTTGTTATTGATGCTTCTTGCATTAATATTAAGAAGGAGAAGGGAAGTGTTACTTTGTTGGTTTTGTAGTCCTGGATGAATTACATTGGAGTTTTCAGCTATGTCTTGTAGGGGGTTGGGGCCAGGGTTGGGGTGTACATCCCCAGAATGGTTTAGTTGCTTGATAAGATATTCCAGTTTGGAGTGCTTTTGAAATCTTTGGGAAGAAGTATTTAGGGGTTGCAGTTTATTAGTGTGGAAATATATGTGGGTGATGTGGAAGAGGTCTGGTGATATGGGAATGTGAGATGGGCTATTTATGTTGGTGAATATAGAGGTTTGCCAAGGGTGGAGATTGTTGCCGAGAATTGGTGGGTAGTAAGATGTTAGGGAGTAAAAAATTATTAGTAGTGAGTCACAGATAATATACATGGCTGCTAGGGTAAGGTGTTTGTTGTTAAGGTGGAGCATCTCTATAAGGTAAGGAGTTAATGGGATCAGGTGACAGGAAGGTGTATGAGTAGGAAATAGTAATAGATGTAGTTATTTCAGTGGATAAGACACTTAGAGCTAGTTAGTGGCAGTGTGGGCTGTGATTGGTTGATGGGGCGTGGGTGGAGTTTGATAGGTATAAATCAAATTGAAGTGGGAGTGGGTGGGAATGGGGGTAGAGTAAGGGAATGGAGTGAGCTGAAGCGAAGGGTAAACGGAGCGGGATGAGCCACAACAGTGAGCTGACAGCAAAAAGAAAAGCAATCAGTTTCTGTCAGCTAGTCCAGGTCAGTATGCTGAGTTCCAGTACTTTGGAGTCAGCAGCAATCCTGCAGCATCTATTAGATTGCAAAGAAACTAAAAGAAGTGGGGGTAGCTTCACACAAAGAGGTATTTCATACACTAATGGGAGAAGCTGACTTTTCAACAAGTGGTAGTAGTTTCACAGTAAAGCTAAATTTCCTGTAGCTCTAATAGAGCACAGAGAAACTACTTAAAAGTGAAGGCTGCTTAGTTAGATCACAAGGCAGAGTTAGATAAGTGGCTGTGCCAAATGACTTGGGTTTTAACAATGAGGCAGTGGGGGAGGGATGGATCCCGGAGTGTGCTAACCTCTTCCCTTCCAATACAAAATTACCATAATCATTTTTAACAGTGCTCCAACATACATGAGAGTGACCTACACCACAAACTGTTCAGTTGCAGGACAGATGGCTTTACTGCCCTATTTGAGAGGCGGTGGCTTCCGGCTTCATAATGCTGTAATTGATGCAGGGCCCAGTACAGGCAGAAACACGTCTGAACGGCCGTGGACTTAGCAGTATGAATCTATGGGTCCAACTGGAAGACAGAGAGAGAGAGAATATTATGCAGGTGGGGTAAGGTTATTAGAGGAATAAAAGTCATTAGAATGTGAAGTTTTAGTCAGAGACACAGAGAAAGAAAGGTTGGATAGGCTAAAAAAGAGAGAAAGCAATAAATAGCAGCTTAGGATAATAATAGGACAGAAGTGAGAAAACAGCCGTTAATTACAGCTTAATGCAGCAGTAATTCTGTAGTCAGACATCACAATCTGAACAGAAATCAAATCATTCAAGAGACTAAATAACCAGAACAATAAAGGACATTAATACCTGTAATATTACTAGAGCAATAAAAACGATATATATATATATATATATATATATATATATATATATATATATATGTATATATATATATATATATATATATATATATATATGTATATATACATATATATACATATATATGTGTGTGTGTGTGTGTGTGTGTGTGTGTGTGTGTGTGTGTGTGTGTTTGGTTGTCACATATTTTTTAGTACTTGTTGCCCCATCTAAACATGGCAAATAGCAACTACTTATCACATCACAGATATAATGATATACCAATAGTTATACATAGCCAGGGACAAGATTTATATAAAGTGTTTATATTAATTAGGCACGAGCTACATAGGATAGGAATACAACATGTCAGCTGTTATCTATTAGCTACTAGTAGGAGTTGATATGTGGAACAGGTATGAAAGATGAGACTTATCCTATTGTAGCTTGGATGAACAGCCTATGACTTATTTGTATGACCCCCCGCTTGAGTAAATTGACAATGGTCTCCGTGTGAAAGTAGATAATAGTGAATGTCATGTGAACTGGATTTAGATCTGACAAATATCTTTAAAGGGTGAAAGCACTCATTTATTTGTTTTTCAGTAAAGAAGTATTGATTACTAAACAAGTTATAAATGCTTGAATAGTCTGAAGTCTCAGCTGAGTTTGTCTGCAGTGTATGGTTCTTTTTTCCTGATTTTTTAGGGTTCTCAGCCAGCATTTTTGCTGTTCATAAGCACTACTTTTCCGTGATATATATATATATATATATATATATATATATATATATGTGTGTGTGTATACAAACACACACACACAAATAAATAACCCCCACAATCATGCTGTACAGAGAATTCCCATTTGGTCTTTAAACTTTCAACAGGAATCATAGCATGGAGTTAATTATGATGCTTCCAGCCAATAGTTAACACTTTTTCCTATATATCTGCCAAAATACTTTCACAGATAAAAATGTGACTTTTCTGGTGTATTATTTAAATGCACTAAAACAAAAATCAGTGGAAAATTCATACAACAAAGCCATACCCATCTCAGTATTTCTTCTTAGGGTCAGTGTAACTTTATGTATTTAGCTGAAATTAAATAATTTGTTTTGTTTTATTTGAGAAATTGTCCAGTCTCCTATGATTATCCAATTATATGACCTTTTTATTTTGCAGTTATGTCTTGCTGTATATATATATTATATATATATATATATAATATTTATTCATTCTTATTTGTTCAGTGCAAATTATTATACAGAATAATAGAAAAAAATCAGAAAGCATAATTTTTGGGAGTTTCTTCATGCCAGGAGGTAGTAGTGAAAGGGTTACTGTTTGTGAGAGCTAGGATTTCCAGTAATATTGCCAGAGTGTAAACTTCTCATCTGGGTAGGACATAAAATTACTTACACATTACTGAAAATAAAATGCAATGAAATGCTTCCGTGGGAATGCAAATTACAAAAGAATGTGTTATAATGAAATGCAATTTACCAGGCACAAAGCTTCATGTTCTCAAGAGATTTATTATATCTGGAAACAGTCCCTGCAGATTATTTCAGAGAGTATACCAGCAATTACACTGCAGCGACAACTTTTCTAAAACCCAGTTCAGTATAAGCAGAGTACGTAAGTGAAAAGTTGAAGTAGGGGGTGATATTGGTACAACACTTTAATGAGGTCCCACTCCCAATCTGAAGACATTATGCCGAGGGGGGTACGGTTCTTTTTTTTCTTTTCATTATACTGGGCTTTTTTTCCTCCTTTTCTGTTTTTTTTTTTTTTTTTCCTTTTTGGAGGATACCCAGTTTGCCATTCATGCAGCCTGGATAATTTGGTCAGGCGAACATGGAAATTCTCATTTTTTTCTGATAATGGCCATGGTAACAACCTTCTGAGCTATCAGCACCTCAGGAACAAAATACTTTAATATATACATACACACATACACACACACACACACACACACACACACACACACACACACATATATATATATATATATATATATATATATATATATATATACATACACACACACACACACACACACACACACACACACACACACACACACACACACACACACATATATATATATATATATATACACACACACACACACACACACACACACACACACACACACACACACACACACACACACACACATATATATATATATATATATATATATATATATATATATATATACACACACACACACACACACACACACACACACACACACACACATATATATATATATATATATATATATATATATATATAAATATATAGACACACACACACACACACACACACACACACACACATATATATAAATATATATATATATGTATATATATATATATATATATGGATTCACACACAACACTGAAAACTCAAACACAGTGAAAATGAGAAAACTTCATAATATAGAACATCAAAACACTGAAAACACAAAACACTGAAACTGAAAACACTGAAAACACATATCATGCATAGACTGAGTTTAAACAACATAAATCATAGCACTTTCCACCAAGTACACACAGGGCAAGCCCCACACACACATGATATCTTGGAGTTGATATATATATATGTATGATATACAGCTATATATATATATATATATATATATATATATATATACACACACACACACACACACACACACACACACACACATATATATATATATATATATATATATATATATATAAACATATACACTGTGATGCAGACAGTGTTAATCCTGACTTTCAAGCATCAAAGATGTGTATGTTGAGTCACTGAAAGTGATATGCAGGCGAATGTCAAACATTTGTAGAAGTATGTTATTATTGTGACAGCAAGTTTCGTAACTGGCATTGCTATCTCCACCACATACCATGCTCTTTAAACTGATCCTTCCTCACTTGGCCCCTGCTGCTTTGCATGCAGTTATTCTGAAGCCTTTCTGGGTCATGGTGCATGGTCTAATGTTTTGTTTAACTCTAGCAGCGGTGCTCTTCTATAACTTTTGGCATAAATGCTGCATAACAGTTCTGTAATGGGTATGATTTCAACATAACTGTAGCCAGAAATTTCAGATTTGTACACCAGACCTGCACTGCCACCCTTTATCTAAGGAAATGCCCCTTGCTCACAACACCTACCTGAAATATTTAATTAAATATGCAGTACATGATGTTCATTCCATGGATCTGTGTGATTATATAGCTAGTAAAACAAGAAGCATGCATCACTGCATATGACATATTTACCTTGTTTGCTGGCAAACTTGTAAGGTTTTTGTTTCACTTATGTATTTTAGGATTGCACACACAGTATTTTTGAGCTGGTCAGTGTTTCCCATATCAGAAACTCATTTGTGCACCACAGCCTACATGGTATATGCCTGGCTACACCCCTAGATCACACAGATTTTTGCTTATCAATAAGTTACTGGGCAACTGTTCTTCAGTATTAGCACAGCATTTGTCTTGTATACATTGATGAAGAGCTCCCTGTCAAACAGTAGACTTGAAAGTGTGAGTTCCAGTATTTCAAAACATAATACCCTGTGTTTTAAATAAAGGCAGTAATTTTAAATGTTAGTATTATTCCTTTAAGATATATTTTTTGGGAGGTGGTAGGATTTCTGCCCATGCCACCCCAACTAGTTACATATATATCAGCTGTAAGATGGCTGTACTATAGAGCAGGAGTAATTTTCATAATTGTTACTACCCCATATTTAGAAAATGATTCCCATGTTCACATTTAGCATTCTACTGTTCTAAGAAATACAATTATGGTACTCAGAATTTCAACAGACATGTTGATAAAAGAATGATCTAAAGACGTTTAATGTATCAGAAGAGTTAATCTACAGCAATGTAATAGATGAACAAGAAAAGAGATAACAGTCACCTATGGCAAATTAAAACTCACCAGAAGTACATTGCACATAAGGAAGCTATCATGATACTACTCAGCAGAAGTACACTGCACATACAGTAATTATCATGATACTACTCAGCAGAAGTACACTGCACATAAAGTAACTATCATGATATTACTCAGCAGAAGTACACTGCACATAAGGAAGCTATCATGATACTACTCAGCAGAAGTATACTGCACATAAATTAATTATCATGATACAATTCAGCAGAAGTACACTGCACATAAAGTAACTATCATGATATTACTCAGCAGACGTACACTGCACATAAAGTAATTATCCTGATACTACTCAGCAGAAGTGCACTGCACATAAAGTAATTATCATGATACTACTCACCAGAAGTACACTGCACATAAGGAAGCTATCATGATACTACTCAGCAGAAGTATACTGCACATAAAGTAATTATCATGATACTACTCAGCAGAAGTACACTGCACATAAAGTAATTATCATGATACTACTCAGCCGAAGTGCACTACACATAAAGTACCTGTCATCATACTACACCTAGGTCTATCCACCACAGACACTCCCACCACTTGCTTTGTTATAAGAAGTGTGGCTAGAGAGGGAGAGAGAGAGGAGAGAGGGAGAGAAAAAGAAAGACAGACAGACAGAGATATAGTTTTCACTCCATTCTTTACACCGTTTCATCCAAATACAGAAAAGGCATTACCAGCAACACCAAGCTGAGAGAGATGCTAAAGTCTCCTTGAATATCTAGCAAGACAGTAAGTATGAAAGAGTTGACCTGATAGCTGAAATCTGCTCAAAGATCTGCTGCTACAAAATATTCTGCTATCTTAGTGGTTGCCTAAATAATTATGTCAGAGTTGAGAACTAATTTCCAACTATGGACTGAAGCATCTAGACAAACTTGGAGAACAATTTAATGAAGAAGGACTTGACATACGGGGGACCCTCAGAGTCAATGACAGAAATGTGGCACACAGCAAATATATGCATGCTACTCTAGCAGGAGGTAGCAAAAATACATCAAGATCTGTGGCTCAGCAGGTGATGCACTCAGCTTCACTGTCAGGAAAACCTGGAAGCTGTAGGTTCTAGCCTCACACCAGGTGCTTACATTTATGCTCAAATAAAGAAAGTGTTATACAGCATAGGTGGGGTATTTGAGCATGAGACATTAAAGAGAAAACCTATCTACCTCTGACTGTGTTGGTGGTAGCTGAGCTGGAGATTAAGGACCAGATGGCACTTACCAAAAAAACAAGCTTTGAAATTTTCCTTAGCTCAGCCAAATTTCAAATACTCACTATAAATATGGACTCATGATTATTTGTCTGACTGACAAAACAGTGAAACAAAATCACTGAAAGCCATTTTCACTGATCAGTCCTTAAGCTTTTCTCAGGGGGACAAGCTCCCCTACACTCCCCATGTGGTTAGGAGACTCCACCCCCCCAATTTATATATTCTAACTCCACAGTCGCACAACAGTGGAAAAGGGCAACAACATCTGTTCACTGAAAGTTGCTTTCAGTGATAAAGACATTGTGTTGTTGTCAGCCAGACAAACAGCTATCAGTGCAAAGACACATTCCCATAAATACCACTGTAGGCTCTCTGCTGAAATCTGGCTATAGGCCGAGTGGTACCAGCCTGATCAACAAAACTAATAAATAATAAATCATACTGCTTTGAAATGACGCACACAGGCTGCATACCTTTTATAGAATGTATGTGCTTCATGTAACTTTACATCTTCTACTTCTACATAGCATAAAATCAAGTTATGAAATGAGTCAGTCTTTTGGTCAGATGGTACTCTGAAACTAGATTGCTGTCTGTCTTCTTCCTCAGGGTGATGAAAGACTCATTTATTTAATATTCATGTACTCTTAGGTCTAGAGCAAGACAGATACTAGTTTAACACTCAACACTTCTGTTTTATTGATCCACACATACTACAGATTTGTATAATCTGATACAGTATACATTTAAAATAAATTACTAAAAAATGTTGAAAAAATAAGCAGATAAATAATCCTGTAGAAAAAAAAACTAAACTGGGCTTCGGACACAAGCGAAAAAATACTCTTGTAACAAAAGGCATGACAACTGAAACATATCCTGCTTATCGGACTCTCACTATAAATTATGATTTTTAAATGTTTTTAAAATATTAAACATATCAAACAAAATATGATTTTAAATGCTTTCAGAAATACTGAGCCACGGACTGCAGTGTTGTTCGCAGATTATTTGTCTCACAGGATCCAGGCTGCTGGCAGAGGGAAAGCATAAATCTGTGATATCCAGAGCCAAATATTAAGAACAAGCCATAGTATCAAGGTATGCACTGTGATGGGGGAAATAGTCTGAATGTCAGCAATGACACCCTACTCTGGGGAAGAGATATCACTCCCAAATCTTATTGGCTGAAGGACTGACTGATTAGTGCCAGGTACATACACGGATGAACAATATAGCACATCATGAAGTAACTGCATTCCCTATCGAAGAAACTAGAGGCAGAAATACTTGGGTCAGTTCTGGATTGAAATGGCAGACTTAATAATAATAATAATTAAAAAAAACAAAAAAAATACTCATGTAACACCACTGGCTGATCTCCTATTATCATAAGTACACTCTCCATTAATTATTCACCTGTATCTTGGACAATGATCTTATTTGTATTATGATTTTCTTTTTTTCTTTTTCTTTTTAAATGTGTGATAAATCTAGAATCATTTTTCCTTTACAAATGTAAATTAATACTCATAGGTTCTATGTTAATAATATGGGTTCCTATTGGAACATCGAATTTCCAATTGTTCGAATCACTAAAGGTGATAACTTAATGATCGAACAATTGAAAATTCGAAATGTTCAAAATGAACATAAAAAAAAAAAAGAAAAAGTAAAGGGTGTAGGCAGGTGTAGACGGGGGGGGGCAATCCCCCGCCCCCCCCCACACCCACCCACCGCTACTTAAATATACCAACTCTGAGATCGAGCTACAGTGTAGGAAAGAGAAATCTTCCCTTTCTGCACCATAGTGCATTCAAGTGCAATCTCAGAGTTGGTATATTTAAGTAGCAGGGGGTGTGGGGGGGTGCAGGGGGGTTGCCCCCCTGCTTTAACCCGTCAAGGTACATTGTCTTTGTTTTTTGTTTTTTTTTTTAATTTCGAAGTTACAGAACTTCGATCATATGGTGTCAACCATATGGTATTCGAAGTTCCGTAACCTAATAATATCACTATGTTAAGTTCCATATCTGATGTTGTATCTACTGTTAGACTTGCTGTATCTACTGTAACTTATGTTGTATATATTGTTTGTCATGCTGTATTTACTGTTACTAAAGCTGTATGTACTGTTACTTTTTATGGAGCTTTTCACCCCAAGCCTCCGCTGAAAATGGGCTCTGCCCAGTCGACCTAATAAATATAATAAATAAATGCTAAATATATATATATATATATATATATATATATATATATATATATATATAAGGATTCCTATTACAAGAACAAAAGTTCACTACTTTGAACTTGTAATTAGGAAGCTTCACTTCTGCGAAAGTTCACTTTAACGAAAGTGAACTTTTGCATAAGTGCACTTCACCGAAAACACTGCAGCACAGTGGAGGACATAAAAAATGAGCTATGTCCTCCACTATGGTGTGATAGTCACGGACCTTAAGGTTAGGTCACAGGTTAGGGTAAGGGGATAGTTAATAAAGCTATCCCCTTACCCTAACCCATGCCCTAACCCTAAGGTTTGTGACTATCGCACTATAGTGGAGGACATTGCTATGTCCTTCACTGCGCTGTAGTCATCACGGACCTTAGGGTTAGGGCACAGGTCATGGTAACTATGACCCATGCCCTAACCCTAAGGTCCGTGAGTACTGCATGGAAGTTCAGTACAACACCCGTTTGTTGTACTGAACTTTGCATAACTGTACTTTCGATTAACTACACTTTTGCTGCAGTGAGCATTACATGCACTATTTTGAATTAGTGAAAATTCTATCTAGTGTATGGAACCCATATATATATATATATATATATATATATATATATATATATGTGTGTGTGTGTGTGTGTGTGTGTGTATGTATGTGCCTGGTTACATTAATGGTGACTTCCCACCCCCAGCATTCCAGATTATGATGTAAGAATCCTTTCCTGTTGAGAGCATCATATTAACAGACACTGTAATTAGCTAGAGGACCTTACATTTGGAAAAAAAAATGCTTGCCTAGGTGCAGGGTAGAGATCACTGGCTGTGGTACAATCTCTGGATCATGGTGGGAACTGAGTGACCAGATGGAAGCCAAGTAGGTTAAATCAGACAGCAGTGTTAGTTTTCAAGGGACTAAGGGGAGGGTGGAACGAACATGGATGAGAAGATTAGCATTATGCCAATTATCATGAGATATTTTTAGTTGAAAATCTTAATGATTTTTTTAATATAATAAGATTTGAAAATCTTTATATTATCTTTATATATTTACATGAATATTATATAATATATATATATATTATATATAGAATATACATATATTTAATATATATAGATATATATTTGCATTATATATGCATTATATTTTATTTTTTTTATTTTATTGATGTAGCTGCTTAACTTATTGCTTATGTCAGAAACAGGAACAGAAGTAAAATGAAGGAATATCTGTTCTGTTTAAAAGTTGCTTCATTGTTTGATTACTGGATCAAGTATTTATTATAATTGTTTGATTACCTAATTATACACTCAGTTGAGTATACCAGGGTGTGGATTTTACTCATTAAAATAAAGTTTCATTCTCCTTTATCATGGTGGATTCCTTGTTTTAGTCTAATATTCAGGTGTGCCTACTCGTGGGGATCCTTTGGATGGTAAACTAGCTTTTTGCTTGATACTTTTGTCGCTTTGGGTTGCTGTTACCTTCACATGATGGAGAACTCAACAACAAGCAAACCCTGGAACTGCATCTTCCACCACAATGAAACGAACCACTAATACAGGTACATAAAAGAAAAGAAGAAAATGTGAATTTGAGAAAATTGGAAATTGGTTATATAAGCTTAACAGACTTACTTACTTACTCAAGGCATCTGAAGCTTTAATGTACAGTTTTAATGTCCTAGAGGCATGCTGCATTCTGTGCATGCTACATGCCGCGAAACATTTCACTTTATTAAAAAAGTGGCAAAGTTGAACATTAGCTTTAACTTCACATCCAAATAATTTGCTTATTTTTTACCCTATCTGAGAAAGAGCTCACACAGAAAAAGCTGATGAGCTATATAAAGATCTGCTGAAGCGATTAAGGAAATTCATTCATAAAAAAAATTAGAGAGAGCATGTTTCTACATATAGCTTTTGTGAAAGACTGCAACAAACTGAAGCATAAGAAACGCTGAACTTTTACTTTTTACTAAATTGTTCTTTACCTAACTAAAAAAGATAAAGTAGATAAATAAGGAGATAGAGAATACATATATAATAATAAATAAGCTAAAAAAAAAAAGAAATCCCTAAAGTTTCCATGCAATGTGCATTGACAAGTAAGGATTTCATTTTATAAATATTTTAATTTTTTATAAATAGGGAAAAAAGAATTTCTAGGGATTTTAATTAATTTAATTTTGAAAAATTGCAGAAATTTATCTAGAAATCTAGAAATGAGATAAGACCAGCTAGATAAAGGGAGGCATTGGTGGTATGGGACATTTGTGGTATTGTGAATAATTAATAAAATGTTAAGTATATGTGACAATATACACAAAATTGATGAAATAGATTAAACAAGATCATTAATACAGTGCAGGACAGTGCAGGATGATTTGTATGATTGCAGATTAATTACCAAACAAACTATATGATTATTTTTTTAATTAATACACCCATTGTTCCTAACATAACAGGGCTCTCAAAATACATAAATGGAGCACACCCCCACCCTATCATCGACCATTGGGGGGGAGAAATGGGTGACAGAATACATATCTAAGTATGTAGATAATGATAACAGAAGATTAATGTATGTTGCACAGGAGCCCTGACCATTGCTCTAAGATGATTCCAAGCGGTTGTCACTTGCTGTTGCTTTAGCCCACTTTGGGATAATCCTTAGAATATGCGCAGTATGTGTCGGCATTCTGTGATTTGACATTTGAATGCCAATATTCTGAAGGTCAACATTGTGCACATTTGACCACAGCTAATTGACCCATATATGAAGGCTGAATGCTGAGGTGCTAAGACTGTTATTAAAGTTTTTCACTGGCCATTGTTTTGGTTGTTTACTTCTATTTTATTTTTAATTTATTTTGTGGTTTAGTTATATCATATTGCCTGACATCAGGAACAAATATAGCCTATTTGAACCCCTACTTAACCTCTTTAATCTAGGACTCTCCACTAGTTCATGAAGCCTGGAAAACAGCCATTGCAATGCCATTTCACAAGGGTGACTCAACCATAGCATCCTGGTAACTATAGACTCATCAGTTTACAAGCCTCATATGTAAAAATAAGGAACATATTATCTCACACTTCATTAACCAGGGCACTGAAAATCTGTTAGCCTTGGACCTTCATTAACTTGGCTTTATCAAAGGAAGGCCCTGCTTCTTTAAGCGTGTGCATTTCTTTGAAAAAGCCAATGAGGCACTGAATAGTGGCTATGCACTATATATAGCACATCTTTATCTGGATAAGGCCTTTGACACTATTCCCAATGGAGGCATTATTGACAAACTTGTAAATCTAAATCTAAATCCTTATGTTGTGCAGTGAATATCTGGTTGTCTGACAGAATCACAGGTTCATAGATTATTACTAGGCTACTGACCACTAGGGCTCTTACAAGCTTAGCCATGCACCCCAAACCAGTTGGGTCCCAAGTATCATGAGAGGACTAGAGCTGCAGGTGCCACTGCTGAAAGTAAAACATTTATCAGTGGTGTACCACAGGGCTCAGTGTTGGGCCCCCATCTATTTAGCATATATTTCTCAGACCTTCAGGCCAACATTCCTAACCTATAGTTATCTACATTTGTAAAGAATTTGTTAATGAGTAGTTGTTATTTGTACTTTTACTTACTTTTAATTGCTCCGGCATGAGTTAGACCATGTTAATAACTGGTGCAGGACAATGGTCTCATAACAAATGTGAAAGAATGTAATATAGTTAGTTTTGGTAGACAAAACATTTTCCCCTATCAAACAGATGATATACCCCTCAAATCAGACACTGTCGTAAGGGATCTAGGCACACTTCTTGATTCTTGATAATTGTTTAGATCACTATGTTTCCTTGTAGTTTGGAAACCCTCAGTTTGGCTTATGTAATTTCCAAAAATACCTCCTCTAGATCCAGAGAAGGGTTAATTACTTTTTAATCATATCTCATCAGACCCATTATTGAATACAATGTCCCTTTTGGCAATTATATGTCTAAACATAACCAAGTAAAAATCAATATCAATGGCCAAAGGTCATAAGAATCCACAAAACAGAATAAAGAAATCCAGGAACAATGGACCACCACGGCTGAGTAAAACAAGAACAACAGTGAGCACTTACATGGCAAAGCCGCATCTTCAGACTATATACACACCAAATACAATTCATTCATTAAAATATACAATAAAATCAATCAGGTCAGAGAAATGGATCACATGACTTGGATACAAGTACTAAAAAACGACTAATACAAATCAATGATGCATATAGTAGTCATAATTTAATGGATCTGTTCCTAGATGTTGTTCATGCTTGCCTGGGCCAGAAAGGCCTTTGCATGGTTGGTGGCTTCTTGCAGAGGAATGGTTATATTAGAACTAAAGAGCCACATGGCCTTTTGTCTTGTGTGCATCAACTAGTAGAAATACTTTTACAATCAGGTTAACTTAACAATGGGAGGCATACAGACTACCCAGCCTGATGAGCGGCAAAACAAATGCCAAAATGGCTTATGGCACTGAGCAGAAACCAAAGATCATGACTCTAAATCAATAGAATTCTGCTTCACAGAAGTCATGAAACTTCTCATGAAAAATGAATGCAAGGATGAACAAACAGACTTCACATTTAACCTTAAAAGATAGTTTTGTTTGATACATAGAAGGAAACGTGGCTATGTACTGCTTAGCTCAAAATATATTATGCTGGTTCAGAACCACAAGATCTATAATGAGCTATGAGACTCCATTTCTTATTATTTTGAACGTACAAAAGACAAGTTACTGTAATACACCAAATACAGTCTGTGGGACAAACACTGCTATCACCATGAAATAAACAAAAACGTTTACAGGCATCTGTGTCTATTACACATTCCCAACTGAAATTACTAACTCCCGAGTTCTAGTAAATGGTAGGGAGAAGTCATCATAGATTCTAACAAAGTGTACTTTCATAGAGTAAATTGTTAGTATTAGCCAAGCAGTACCTTAAATAGAAGTTCTTGTTTTATGCAAAAGGAAAACTAGAAGGTTTTATTCCTCCCCAAAGATGGCTGAGAAGACACTATATCAAGTGTTGCATGTAGTTTTGGAGGTTCCCATCACTTAGGCATGGCAGAAGGAGTTCAGAGTTTGACATGAAAAAAGAGGGCATAGAAAAAGGGATTAAGTGAACTTACTGTATATGTAATGGATGGGTATCATACAGACATTTAAGCAGATCTATAGTAAGTCCAAGGCAGACAGCACTCTGTCACAGCTGTATGGCTTCTCTTTGTGCTAGTGGTGACCAAGGCTGGCCTATCAGCTCTGAGCCTGAGGGATACACAAGGATGATAGGAATGAGCAGCCAGCTCTCCTGTCACAAGGCAAGGGATTTGCTATTATTAACCTCACTCTCTCTTGGGGAATAGGCTGTTCACTGGAAAATATCAACCTAAAGAGGTTATCAGCATCACTTAGGGCATTTCTTTTTGGTCTTTGTAATGTTAAAAAGTTGCTATTTTTCTCAGACTCAGAGAAAATAAACTGAAGCCATAACCAGCATAATCTTAACTATGTGTACTCATACTCTACTTTGCTATTAACTGACATAATCTTTCAGCACAAACTCACATATTTTACTCTCTCACTCAATCTTTCTCTCTCTTTCTCACCCCTTTATACTCCCATCTTATAGTTTAAAAATAGCATAACCAAATATATTGTATTTCTCCTTGAAAACCTAAAACTTGACTCACCTGCAGGGATTGACACCCTCTCCCTCTGGTTCATATTCCAATGTAGGGAGTATATTGTTGCTCCTGTGCTACATATCTACAACCTTTGCTTAACTCAAAACTGTGTGACCAGTATATGAAAAACTGCAAACACCATACATCTCCCCAAAAAAATCTAACTCCAAGCTATCTAGTGATTAACACCCAATCTCTGTCCTCCTTGCCCTTGGAAAAATCTTAGAAAAACTGGTCTATAATCAACTCTCAAACTACATATGTCAATAGTTCCTTCTCTCTTCCAAGTAACATGGTCTCTGGTCTGGCTGCATCACCTCAACTGCACTTTTGACCTTCACTGATCTCATTCTTTTAGCTATTATCTTTTGTGGGAGAGTAGCCCTCACAGAAATAACTTTACAATGCACAAACATAAAAGGTTTGTTATTGCAAAAGGTAGAAAAATGGTTGCGTGTGTTCATCCTTTTACAATTCTCCCAAACTTCATCAGAACTATTCTAATAATTTTCTCATTTCCTATATATGTTTTTTTAAAAATTACGTGCTCATATACTATTGTAAAATTGTTTACAACATTAAAAAAAGAAAAAGTGAAACAAGAAAAAAGGAAACACACACACATCAAAATGCAACCATTGCCAATTAAAACCCTTTATGCAACAAATGTATTAATTAAAAACAGCCACTTGGTGTTTCAAAAGAGTGTCATTAAGCCCAGGTTTTGTTGAGGCATCTGACCTAAGTTGCCAAACAGCTTCCCTGTATCCTAGCACCACCTCTCAGGGGAATATTCATTTTTTTCTTCAAATTAAAAACAAAAACTTAGAATATACTCTGCATATCTGTGCATGTTTAGCCAAAGTGCTTTTCTCATTTGCCTTGCTAATACTATAAACATGTTGGTAGAGGATAACTCTGTCTTCCCAATGTAGAAAGTGCTGCATGTGTCACAACAGGCAGATAAACAATCCCTTGAGTTTTACAACTAAAATGCCCCATTTGCTGACAATGTCTTAATAGCTCTATAACCCCCCTTTCCCCTTAAAATTAATGTATGGGCATTGATTCCCATTACCTTACTAGAATGAATTCCAAACATTGCTCTTTCCAATACATTTTTACCAAGGGGTTTTATCTTAAACATAATTTTGAGAGGACTTCCAATCACACCCATGAGTAATCCCAAATACTTAAAAACCTCCCAGTGTTGTTAATTGTGTTCCCTATCCTCTTCAGATTAGTACTGAATTGCCAAGGATCATTTCAAACTTTTGTCTTTTTTATTATTTTTCTCCCTTGTTGTTACCCAACTCCAAGTGCATGACCATACGTAACTTTAGGTCTCTGCATAGTGTACCATTGACTAATGATGTCATGGGCAACATTTTCAACCAAATCTCTTGGATAGAGCCCATCCAAGAACATATCCATTAAAAAAAATCTCTTACTGAAATAATCCCTCATTAGCAACTAGCCCAGCCATGCAAATAAACCGACTCCTAACAATTCCCTTCTTGCGATGGGGCAGATGACAATTAGTAAAATAAAAACAGGAACTGCTGTACATAGGTTTTCTGTAAATAGTAGTGGCCCAACTCCCATTGTCATCCTTGTACAAGCTCATATCTAAGCATTTTACTTTATAATAATAAATTGCATAAGTGAGCTTAAGAAACTCCATCACAGAAAGCAAGTAATTCACAAAGTCCTGAAACTTTTGGATAGTCTCAAAAAAAGTATGTCATCAAGAAATCACTAAGCAATTTTACAAAACTAAAAAAAAAAAAACGTGCAGTTGAAAAAAAAGTTCTATTCCCAAAACCAAACCATACAATTAGTGTAGATAGGGGCACAAGCAGCACCCATTGCTACACCCTTGTACCTGCTTGTAAAACTCTCCATCAAAAATGTAATTATCATGCAGCACTGTGGCACTGTGGACATAAAATACATAATCAACCACTGATTGGTCAAGAAATCCAAAGTGAAAACAATGTCCTCAAACCATTCCAGCCCTTGGTTATGAGGAATGGTTTGAAACAAGTTCTTCATATGCAGTCTCTGAAAAGAACATGTCTGAAGACAAGTAATCATAGTCAATTTATTTTACAGATCCCACAAGTCTTTCAGAATGTGTTCAGCTAACCTATATATATCCTTCAGCTTGCCATCAATATGGTTCAGTCCTTAATCCCTTGTCTGAAACAATGTGGCAACATATAAGATCCTGGATGTTACTATGAATTTTGGGGATCCCAAAGATGGATGGAATAATGGGATATTCTACTCATAAAAACTGTTATTCCCCACTATTGAAATGCCCATCAATAACAAATCTTCCAAAGCAAGTCAATTTTACAATAAGCAACATTAATTTCATTTTGATAGGTCTAGTCATCTCCCAACAAGAATTGCATTCCAGCATTACAATCCACCAAGTCCACCAAAACTAACCTCTGCCTTTGTCACTTTTCATAAATCGTACTGTTTTTCTCCCATAAGATTTTTCAGCAATCACCTTTCTTTGTACAATAAATTGTGCAGTTTTTTGCCTCCCAATTCCTGTCTCATTTCATTTATACAAAATCATTCAAATACACTGATGGAAGTCAAAGTGGGGGTTGTAAGAGCTTTTTCTTTTGAGAGCACCTCCAGTGGTTTCTTTTTTATCTTTGTTACGATGCAGCAAATGTAAATTTAAGCTCATCGTAAATAATTTGAAATCAACCAGTGTAGCACCTATATCAGATGGGCCGCTTGGGACATTATTAACTATTCCTTTGTTTTTAGTGTGTACGTTTATTGTATACATTATTTTTATTTTTTCCACTTGATGTGTGTTCATATTCTGGGCTGTGACTGAAATTGGTCCATTGAGATCAGTGCTCTACTCTAGTTAATAAATTGTATAAATAAATACATAAATATATAAATAAATAAATAACCACTTCAAAAAAGTTTATGATACAAGTCATTGATAATCAGTCAACTGTAACTGAATATCTTATAGTTATGAAAACAAGACATTTGAGCAGTACATTCATTAGTTTGGAAAGATGGAAATCCAATGTCACCATCTCACTTGTCTCTCTTTCCTGTTTATTCTCCACTTTGATTGTCACTTCCTCACGCAATGGGTTTCCACATACTATCCCTTGTGCTCTTGCTCGGCCCATTTTATTAATTGATTAGGAATTCTCAAAGATCACTGCAAATCAGGTTCACCTAAAGGGGGTTCCTCATCATAATTAACATATGGTTCCAATATCGGCCCATCATTGCCCACCATTCCAATCTCATTTTCCCCTTTGAACTGGTAAGGGATAAATGTTGGTTTGGTAATCCTTATCATCCCCAGCTAACGTCTTGTCTTTCCTGCATTTATTTGTTGTCACCTTCTGCACACTCTTGACAAAAATCCCCTCTTATTTCTTGTGGTGCCCATCAAAAAACAAATGTTTAGCAATGGAATTAATTAACGTTGCACTTTCCTGTTGGAATTTGTTCATCTTTTTTTCATTGTCCTTAACTAATAATCTCATATACCCACACCTCATTCTGTCAAATAGTTGAGCCAACTCAATATGTAAGACTGGATCAGCCTCCATCCTGTTGCGAAATCTCCAAAGGTCATAACCTTTTGGAAGATGTCTTCCTAGAAATAATTTTCTCCAGGGAATAGTTGTCTAATTGCAATGATTTATATTTATACACTATTTGATCCAATCTATCCATTTGATTGACCAAAATTCCATACATTGCACCATTAGTTCCAGATGTCTTACCACTATCAATTTTCATGTCAAGCCACTTGTTAACAGAAACTACATCCTTGCACACTTTTTCAGTCTCCTTAATTGCCTTCTGAATGGTTTTACCTGTTGCGGTTTTATTTTGATTTCCAGTAGTGGCTTCTACTCACTGACAGACTTGCTCTGTACAATTTCAGAAGCATTAAGTGTTGTAACCACTGATGTTAATTGCTGTAAAGGAAAAGTTACGTTACTAACAACAGTCTACAAATTCATAACTAATGGTGCTGAACCTCCATCATTGTTGAACATTTACTGTGAGGACATTGTTTTGTACAGATGCTCACAGAACCAATCAAAAAACAAAATGAATGAGCTCAAACACTGACTCTTATTCGATAGAACAATAATACCCAACAAACTTTCATGGAACAGCAGTCTTCAGAAAAATGCCTTATGTGAAAAAATGCAATGGGAAAAGCACTTTCTTCCATTTACAATCCCCTGAACTTCATCAGAACCATTCTAATAATCCCCACTTCACTTACTACACATGCTTTTTTAAAAATCTGAGGGACTGTAAACAAATGAAAGCACTTAACAAATTTTATACCTTTTGCAATAAAAGTCTTTTATATTTGGTGCCTTGTAAAGGCTTTTATGTGAGGTCTGCTCTTCCGTGAAAGTTTGTTGGTTATTATTGTTCTTGTGGAAAAGAATCAATGTTTGAGCTTGTTCGTTTAGTTTTTTTTTACCCTTTAGCTATGAACAAAGTCCTCCTTACTGGAGCCATATTTATAGACCTTACCAGAGCCTTTGACTTGGTTGACCACCTTAGTGACTTTGGGATTAGCCCTGACATTATTTGCTGGTTCAAACATTACCTATTCAACCAACATTTTTTTGGTAAATTTTAACAGTACAACAGCCACCACTCCTTTATTTAAAGAAGTTCCTCATGGCTCAATACTGTCCCCTTTTCTTTTCTTTTATAAATGTGATGATCCTCCACTGGACCAGTAATCAAGGAGTCTCAATCCTCATCACTGGCAACAGTGGGGAATGCTCACTAGGAGGATAAAAGGTACACACACACTATATTTCCAGATCAGCCCTCTGCATCAAGTGCAGTTTCCCTTAAGAGCTCACAGAAACCACAGTCAGTCCTGGGCTGGCGTTTCCCTTTCCTCCAGATCCCCAATAAGACTCCCCACTGGCACAGCTATGGAGTTCAGATCTCAGCTGAGTGACCAAGCCAAGACCTCCAGCACCCTCTCTGTCCAACCAGTGCTTCATGTCCCTGCCCAAGTAGCTGATACACACACTCTTTGAGGTTTGATTTACACACACACACACACACACACACACACACACACACACACACACACACACACACACACACATACACACCTGGGAAAGGCCATCACAAGTGTACTAGTTATGCCCCCTGCTGCCCAGACTATAAGGTAGTTTTCACTTAACCCAGTCACTCCTGTCATCTACCTTAACAAAGGGTGCCCAGTCTTACTGTGTAATATTAATATTAACACAAATTATAGTTTGACCAAGAGCAAGGCTATTAGGAGTGGCCCACACAGTGTCACTAAATAAATATGTAAGTACTTTGAAAACTGAAATATCTCTACATAGATCAGCCACAACGGAAGGATTAAATATATTTAATAATAAATAATAAAAGAACAAGACAATACTAAATATATATTCACAGTGACAGCCAAGTTCAAAATCATAGGAAATATTTAAAATAACATTGCATTACAGGCTCACAAAAATAAAGAAAAACATCTAAGCTAAGCTTTACTACATTCCTGACTGACTCTAAGAAAATTATACTAGTCCCTAGTAACTTACTTAATTAGAGCAAGGCAGATGTATGGTGAATGGGTCTTCTTGTTGTCAGGTCCAAAACAGAATACAGAATGCTCTGTCTCACTAAGATACTTCTCAAATTAATATCCAAAATATTACTGCTGGGATAGCTTGCAGACTTACATCATTTATGGTTATCTGACTTCTAGTTTTCAGTCCAAGACCCCTATTGCTAGAAGCTGGCAGCATTTAGCATCTACCTGCAAAAATATACAGACAAGGGCTTTTGCTCAGATCTTTGGCAGATGCTGAAAGTCATAAAACAATTGCATTCCTTGATACTTCAAAAGTAGCAATTGGTCCACTCCAAGGGCAATACAGAAAGCTTTCTTATGGGTCTATATTAGCATGTCAAAAGGGCTGTTCATCAAATGCCCTTATGTCGACATATATAAAATGAAATCCTAAAATCTTGAACGGCCACAAACGGCTCTGGGCCAACAGCAAACAAACCAAACCAACAGACAAAACAAAGTGGGGGGCTTCTCCCCCACACCTCTGATGTAGGGGGACAGTTAGATATACCAATTCTGAGATTGCACTACAGTGCAGGAAATGGCAAATTCCTGACAACAGCCCAGTGATTTTTTTCCCTGGGAAAAAAATCGCTATTGTGGCTGTTTGAGATTTTGGCATTTCGTTTTATATGTGTTGATGTAAGGGCGTTCGAAGAACAGCCCTATTGAAATGTACATAGGGCCTTTAAGTATAGAATTTGTGTCTCTAGCTGCATTTCAAACTTGAAAGATAGCATCTTTATTGCATAGCCTATAAAGTCATTTAATCTCAGATATTTTTCTAAAGCTTGCTGGACTGAAGTTAACGCTGCAGTTTCCTCTATTAAGCCTATACATTTAAAGAGTTACAATAGTGCAGGCACATTTCTGTCCTCTTCCAGTAGGCACATTGTGGTTACATTTCAAACCTTTTCAACACACACATCTACAAGCACTTTGATATACACATGACATACAGTTCTAATACATTTGTAGCACATGCATCTTGTATAAATCATTTCAGTATTTATCAATGACATATAAGTATTTACAAAATTCCAGCTAGCTATTCTGGCAGTATCTCCTTTTGTCACACTCCATTTTTATAATAAGCTTATACTTGACCTTTACCAACTTCCAGTCTTACTATATGACACGCTTATCTTCCACTCCAACCACACAATCCTTTCAATTTAACATGATCTGCAAAACAATTTCCTCTACCTCATTAACTGGATTAATAGCAAAAAACTATTACTTAACTCCTCAAAAACTAAAACTATGCTCTTTGGAACCTCAACTGTAAGGCAAAAGAACTGCAACTCGCTTCTTATTCTTGACCACCTTAACAATTCCTTTGAGTAGGTTAATACCTAGACGTCTGGCTTGATCTCTCACTTAACTTCCACCATCATCTCAAATCACCCAGAAAAAAGATAAATTTCCTACCTTTCCTGGCCAACAAAATCTCCTCTTTCCTCTTCTGGCAAAAAGAAATGCTATTGACAAAGAGATTCTTCTAGCCCAACTTGATTATTGCCTACCTCTTATAGCATCTGCCTGCAAAAGAAATTCTAACACCATCCAAACAATCTCCAGTTCTATCTGCTGCTTCATTATCCTTTCCCCAAATTATGAGCACAATTGTCTTACACTAGCCAAAGCAACTGTCCTCTGTTTCAGCAACAAGCCAACCTGCTCCATGGCTCTCACCTTTTTGGCCTCTGAAAAAACTTCCACTCTTCTCTTTCCTCTAACTTACTTAAATAGTCTGAGTCATATAACGTTAAACCTCACAGCCACTCTGGGCCTCTCTTGCAAGCACCTAAAACCGGACTTCAGTGTTCTACCCACTCCCTTTCTATCCTTGTACCCGAGCTCTGGAGGGATCTTCCCTCAAATCTTAAAGACCTTTCTAACTACTCCTTTTTTCAGGCACAACTTATAGAACATCTGACAACACAAGTGGCGTGTAAATGCTTTGCTTCAGGTTACATAGTCTATTGTATGACACATGCTGCCTATCATTTTCACTACAGCATCTGTTCTTTAACTCCTAACGTGTCACTGCTCTAACTGATGTAAATACTGTACATAGTATTTTTTGTTGACTACCTTCTTAAATCATTTTTTCTATTGTATATTAACCATTCCTTTGTTTTTAGTGTGCTCTTTTATTGTATAAATTATTGTTATTTTTCCACTTGATGCGTGTTCACATTTTTGGGCTGAGACTAAAATTGGTCCTCTCTACTTAGCAAATTGTATAAATAAATAAATAAATAAATAAATAGACTGGACAATTACACTCATGCCCTTTAACACTCTATTAGTCTTCCACTAGTAGTGGCTGATCTGGCTGAGCTTCTTGGTGGTCTCCTTTGCTGTAAACGTGGTAAGAGCATATGAACCTATGAATTCAAAAAGTATGAAGTCTCCTCAATACAGTGCACAGTGCACCCAAATGATAGTAGTTGTAGCACCAAGGCTATCATGCCGTTTTATCCAGACTATGATATCTGCAAAGAATCAGAGGAAATTACATAAACTATGAGAAAACATAAGTAAAATGAGATCTACCTAAATAGTATTTTTCATTCTACTTCATAGTATAATTCCATGCATCTCTACAAAGAATATTGATGGTATTGTAAAACAACACTCTTGTTAAAGTCTGCTACTATTACCACAGGTATAACGAAATGGAGATTACAGAGTGCACAAGTATAACTAACACTACTGACTGAATCACATTTTATAGGTAAAATTATTATTATTATTATTATGAAAAGTCTATTTGGAAGAAAGTTAAGTCAACTAGATGCTTCCACTGAAGCTAACTTGCTGCCATTGAAAGATTCATTACAAATAATCGCTATCTGAATAGCTTGTACCACACCTGCCCTGTCACAATGGTTCATAAAGCACAGCTCAGGTATAAGCACTCATGGAATGTGTGAGTTCAGTTTTGCAATTTACAAGCAAGTCTGACAAAAAGGCTTTTTTTTTTTTTTTTTTTGCAGGCGGAAGCCTAACTGTACCTCTTATTGGGTGGCAAGGACCCTACACCCCCATAACTTTATAATTCTCACTCCAAGTTCACTGTACCTTAGAGAAGGAGTGATCACTAACAGGTAATGTAACACCTATTTTGCTCTTTTTCCAATGTGCATTAACTTTAAACTACCCAGAACCCACTAATAAGGAAATACATAGATGTCGTTCTACAAAGAACTCAACTGTGTAACCAAGTGCAAATGCAGATTGAAGCCAGCGCACGCAAGGAAATATGGACCAAGCCTTGGAACTCCGGCAAGTGAAAGTAAGCTTCCATTAAAGCAGCTGCGGCAAATTCATAGGACACAATAACCACGAAACATACCTTTCCAAAGAGGAAAATGTGCTTTGAGGCGTAATATGGTGCCATGTAATACTAACAAACAAATCTGCTTTAAATAGAAAACGTGCACTTTTCCTACTCGGACATTCACTGCCAAAATAAAACAAACCAGCAGACAGTGAGTGACATGAAGTACACACCAGCCATATATCACTCACATGGCAGACCACCAAGGAAGCAAATTAGGCAAATCACTTTATTTAGTTAAGATAATAAAACATACATTTTAAATAAATTGATTATTTAGTACCAATAAATCTTGTCTGACTGTAGGAAATGCTGGATTTACTCATAACAAGCCTCAAAGGTACAAGTAAATCCAGCATTCCCCATAATTGAACAACATAACACTGCTTAATAATACAATGGCTGGCTGTGGTTTTAATGTGGAGGTTTATTCACGTCTGCTGTGTTTGGCCACTCTAGCTGCCCCCCTGTGATAACATTCCCAGGAGAGGTAAATAAAACTGTCCATGGGCCACACTTGAACCATGAATTACTGCCACACTACAATACGATTTCATACTGCAAGTGTATCCTAAATGTATATTAATGTAATTTCTTGGATTTCTGCATGTCTGTTTCAAGATTATATGTGTTTTAAGAAATGTTTAAACATAATCCAGAAAACAACATGTCACAGTCTGAGGTGTAATAAAATCTAACAATAATAGTATTTTCTTATTCTTCATCACCTTCTCTCCCCAGAGCTAATTCCATGTAGCTATATAAGAATAAAACTTATGCTCTGAACTTGTTCTTAGGTCTGTTTCAATATCTGTATTTGCCTATTTAAAAGGTAGCCGAGTCAGAACTTGCAAAAGCATATATTGTTAATGTGATTTGATTTATGTGCCTCCTCAAAGTGCATGATCCTAGATGATCCACGTGAAATGATTTGCCAACTTCATAGTATTTTATAGCCCAGGGGGATTAGCTTCTCTGTTAGGGTTATTTCTCTACCTTCCTATACTGCTTCCTGTTTCGTGTAATAGTCATGTAGCCAGGAATGTAGAGTCAGCAAGAACTGCTCTTCTAAGCTTGTGTTAGCAGGAAAACCTTTACTTTTTTATTGTTGACTGTAGTATATCAGTTATTGTTCATTTGTAATTTTATGGAAGAAGCAAAGGTTTTAGTAATTATAATACTATCTAGATACTGATTTACAATGCTATAGCAGTGTAGTCTGATAAAATTAAGCAGGGTAAGTCCATACTGCCCTTGTTCATTCCTGAAGGCTGTACACTTCTTAAGTTCTTCCAGTGAAACAGATCTTTTTAATGTGAGTCAAAGTATCAGACAGACTGGCTGAATCTGCAGGCCCTAACACATTATCTCCATTTGAGAATGAATGGATTACAGCAAAAAAGAAAAGCTATACTTCTCACTGGTATGAAGAAGAGAAGACTGTTTTTACCTATATGACATAATACAGGTAGCAGTTAATTATACACGTACAGAAGTAGCAAACCAAGGAAATATCTTACCTAGCTAGCACTTGGTTAAAGGGAGAAAGCCCTGTATATACCATGTGTCTGTAGATTTTGATATCCCATATTAACATGGTCTGAAGCTAGTAAAGGTTAGTTCTTGCTGAGAATAGAATTTAATTAGAGTCCTGTTGCTTCTAGATTAGCTACATGCAGTTATCTGGGTTTACTAGCAGGTTGTCCGAGTTTTGTTGACTCATAGTCAGTCACCTAAAACAAAAGGTTTTTTCAACCTCCCAATTATTCCATATTTATCATGTACAATATTCTGATGCTATCTCAGATCCGAATTAAATTTGATAATACTGAAACTTCCAACTCACTAACTTTATAACATTCTTCTCATGATGTATTTAAAGATGTAGTTAATCGTACTTTTGTTTTTCTAAAGTAACACCATACTCCAGTCTCTTGGTCACTTTTAACTCTTTAAAATGTACAACAGTGACAGTACTCTGTTCATAATCATGCCTGTAGAGTGACTTGTGTGGGCAGGGCTGACTTGTACTTTTTATGAGAATAATGCTTCAAAGGCAGAACACACACACACACACACACACACACACACACACACACACACCTGCACACACCCGCACACTCCCGCGCACACATGGACACACACACACACACACACACACACACACACACACACACACACACACACACACACACACACACACACACACACACACACACCATACCTCTCAACCTCTTAGAGCGAGAAATCTGGACAAAGCCATAAATAAAAGTGGGACAAAGGACCAAAAATAGGGGCAATTTTTAAATATTGCTCTCACAAACTTAGAAAGTTGATAAAATAATAAGTTTTGCATTAGCATGATTTTCCTGAAGGGTATGAAGTGTGAAAAATGACTGTCATTATTTTCTAACTTCAGTATTTAATGATTTGCCACTAACTTGCTAGAAAACCACAAATGTATAAAAAATGGACCAAAATTTTGAGGCAAAAATCGGGACATTCTGAGAAAATCTATACAGTTGAGAGGTATCTCACACACACACACACACACACACACACACACACACACACACACACACACACACACACACACACACACACACTGTAATTTAAGTGTGGTACAGAATTT
>NC_056743.1:1098353731-1098418731 GCF_019279795.1 Protopterus annectens
TGAATTTTGCAGTTGTGTGTTTTCGAATTTGTGAGTTGTGGTTGGGTTTTCGGCTTTGTGGTTTCGAAATACTGAAATTCGAGATTTCAGTATTTTGAAATTACAAAGTAGACCCATATATATATATATATATATATATATATATATATATATATATACACACACACACACACACACACACACACACACACACACACACACACACACACACACACACACACACACAAGGGCTAGGACACTCCTCAAATCAGTCCTCATACTAATTCACTTAACCGTTTAACCATTTAATAATATATGTTTTGATATCTACAGAAATACTTCACTGGCCATTCTGTGTTTACCCACATGAGATTAAATAGATAAATATAGAAGATATAGTAGATAAGGACACTATGGCCGACAAAGATTGGCCATGTACTTTCATACTGCTTAACTTACATAACTTACAGTGTGATCACTACAGCAAATTAGAACTGTCTTGTGTGTCCTACACACTATGGAAATAGCAAATTATAACCACACAGCCATCTCATGGACATCTTTGGTACCCACTTACCACACTATGGAAATGCCTAATTATAACCACAGAGCCATCTCATGGGCATCTTTGATACCCACTTACTTCTTCTTCTACAAAAAAAAAAGTTTCTTCTTTTTCCTAAATATGCCTCCATGCACTCTTTTGTTTCCATTTGTATTTTCTTATAAAAAGTGACAGCTTTTAGACTGTTAATTCCTGTCTGGGACTTGTTTGACAGTTTATCCTGTTCCACTGCTCACTCTTTCTTTTTCCTTCTCTTTAAAAATTGTGTGTGTGTGTGTGTGTGTGTGTGTGTGTGTGTGTGTGTGTGTGTGTGTGTGTGTGTGTGTGTGTGTGCATCTGAGAGATCGACCACTGGCAGCAGTAGTAAAGAGGTCTACATACCTCTTCACCTTTCATCTCACATGCACTTATTAAGAAAAAATATGTTTATATATATATATATAAAATGTGTGTTGTTTCAGTTAATTTCATCTCACCTCATTTCATCAACAAAAAGCTGGGGTTCATTTCATCTAAAACTCATTTCATGGAAACCACATTTCATCAAAACACTTTTCATTGAAAAGTGCTTAATGGTATAGAAAATGACTGCTAGTGTGGTTTTGGAGCATAGAAATTACAACACAAATTAGTGTTGATCAGCATTTATACCATGCTAATGCCCTCTGTTATGTTGTGCCACCATCACTAGAAGTTAATGTATGTGCATCAGCAGTGATTAAGTCTGTGAGGCATATATATTCTCTTTTCTGCATAGCTGTGCACTGTTGAGTCAGTATTTTTTATGTTGGGGGTGGTGAAGTCCCACACATCGGGTGGGTGCAGGGCGGCAAGTAAATCTTTAGGAGCCATATTTAGTGTATATGAAGTTTTCAATGAAATGTTGCTTCAATCAAATGAACTTGATGTGAAATGAAAATATAATCAATGTGTGTGTGTAGACAACAGTCCAGTTTAGTGCATGGAGAAAACTTAGACAAACAACACAAATCTCCAGCACTTGAAGACAGTAATAAACTCACTGACTGTGTAAAAGAACCTACACTGGCTGTGGTGATGCAGTGGTTAGCATCGCTGCCTCACAGCAAGAGGTCCCTTGGTTCAATTCTCAGCTTGAGCACCTTCTGTGTGGAATCTGCATGTCTTCCCTGCAGTCAAGCGAGTTTTAAAGACCTGCATGTAGGTGCGAGCGTGTGTGTGTGTGTGTGTGTGTGTGTGTGTGTGTGTGTGTGTGTGTGTGTGTGTGTGTGTGCCTTCTATGAAGGTTGTGTGCCAGGCTGGCAACTATTCACCATAAAAACACCACTGCAAATCAATCTGCAGACCAGTGATCCATTGTGGTGACCCCTAATCGGGAAAAGCCAAAAGACATTGCTTTTTTTACTGTGTAAAAGAACCAAACATATTTATTGAATCAATAAATGTGTTTGATTCTTTTATACAGTCCATCAGTGTGTCCAAGTGCTGTAGTTTGGTGTCATATGATATATACACACACACACACGCATGCACACGTGTGTGTGTGTGTCTGTGTGTGTGTGTGTGTGTGTGTGTGTGTGTGTGTGTGTGTGTGTGTGTGTGTGTGAGAGAGAGAGAGAGAGAGAGAGGGAGTAGTCCTCTCCCTTTGCAGAAATTCATAGGATAACAGAAGAATAAAATGCAGTTTAATTCCATCATTATTCATGGATTATTTCATACACAGTTTGTAACAAAGCAAAACTTTAAAATATCAGTCCTCCTTTCCAACATTGATTTTAGATTCTTCATGCAAACAGTTTACAGTGAAACAAGATCCTTCTCAAAAACTTTCCTTATTTTTTCACACACAGGGTTTGTAGTAAAACAAGACTTACAACCATCAGTCCTTTTCGTTAAACTTTACCCCATTGCTTCTTCCTTGCAATCCACTAGTTCCAGTCAGATAAGTCATAAACACCTTCTTCCTTCTCAAACATATAACTCACTAAAGATTTATCTATCGAATACTGTCACTGCCTGTCCATCAAGAATCAAACTCTTCATGAGGTAATGGATCTAAATATCTCTTCCTACAGCTGATTCCCATTACTTCCCTGCCTTACTCCTGTCTTAGCCTTAAAGGCAGAATACTGTCTAGGGTCAGTAGCCACCACAATGCCACACAACACATCTTGCACTAAACCACCAGCTGGAGCCTCCACAAATTGGGATCTATGCCAGAGATAGCCCACCAGCATTATGGTGGCTGTATTTTGGATGATGTTTAATTATAAAGTTTTAGTGCAGGAAGGTCAGCTCCCAAGATTGTTTAGCGGTGCTACCCTTGTGTCTATAAAGCCACTGAAGATGGGCACGGTCTGTAACCATTATTAAGTTTATTCATAACAAGTAAGACATAAGGGCCCATTTGATTGCCATACACTCTCTTAATGACGAACGACATTTTTCAATGTCTGCTGGGCTTTCTGCTGATATGATATATTGGGATGTTCCTGGCCTCATCCATCTGAGACAACACTGTGCTGATGCCTACAAGGTGTCAATATGTGTATGAGGAGCTACTTGGAAAAGTTGGGATCTATTAATATAGGTGGTAAACATAGAAGGCATTTCAGGTTCCTAAAGACTTGTTATTCTTTATCCATTCACTTAATTGTCCTACCCTTGGTCAAGTCAATCAAAAGGCATGCAATGTCAGTAGAAATTCAGAACAACTTTCTGATAAATACTTGTCAGCTCTAAGGAACTTTCATTTGCTTATTTATGCTTAATGTGGGCCAGTTTTCTATAACTTTATTCTTTTAAGACTGTGGTTTTGCTATTTCTAAATCACTTATATGACCTAAACAGTAACCTGCTATAATGCTTACTTTGGACTTAATTGAGTAAGCATATCCCAGCTTGATGTAGGAAATTCAAGATGTCTTGAACCTCAGGGAGATGGCCTTCTCAGTCATCAGAAAATATCAGCACATCAAACACATAGGCTGCTGCATATCTCGTATAGGGTCTAAGAATTTTGTTCATCTGCTTCTAGAATAATGCAGGTGCTTTGTAGAGACCAACTAGCAGGACACTATAGTCCATCTGTTGTGGAGAATAATATTTTTACTTAACTTGTGGAATCTATGGAATTTTCCAAGAGCCATTAGTTATGTACAAAGTGGATAGAAACCTTGCCTTTCTCAGCCTTTCAATCAGTTTGCCCACACAAAGCATGGTATAAGAAACACATTTTAATATGTTACTCAGCTTTATGATCTTGCTGCAAAACCTCATAGACCTATCAGCTTTGAGACAATACTTTGGGGCTATTCCACTCACTTTGGGATTTCCCTTTGACCCCATGTTAAAGTGTTTTCTGCACCTTTTCCTTAACTGCTTGGAATTCTGATTCTGATTTTGGTACACTTTCAAGTTTATGTTCTTATCAATCAATCAGTCTGAAAATAGTTATATCAGGCAACTCTGGGATTAAGTCCTTGTTTCTGAGTACACATTCCTTCACTTCTTATTTCTGAGAGACTGAAAATGTCTCCTGTGTTTTGACTTCAGGACACACCTTAACTTCTTTTGCAAAAACACTTAGTATGAGTAACTTCTGCTTCTCTCCAAGATGTCCTTTTCTCTAGTTGCTTCATCTTGCAGTTTACTTCCCATACTTTCTCTTTAAAATTAAAAAAGGTCCATGCCATTTTATTTTTCAGCAGTGGCTACTAACATAAATACTTATTTTCCTGGTTTGAACTCTTAGCAGTGAGCATTTTTATTGTATGTCTCTGAGGTGTCTCCTATGCGCTCTCTTTATGTTTTATAACTGTACACATTGCATTTCATACCTACTCTTGCAAGTTCGAAAATGCTCGATCACTCTGTTAAAGGGTGATTTCTCCTCTCATATTTCTGTTGTTATATCTTACTGAGCTATCTTAAAATTGGCATCGCTTATCTCAAGATCGGCCAGGTGAACAGTACTCTCATCGGTATTCTAATATGAAGTGGTGGCTGTGGCCACTCCTGCTATAATCACAGGCACAGGCTTTTGTCGTTCATCATGTCTAGTCTCATGAAAATCATTTTCTTCTACCAGGGCTACTGGACGTTTCTCACTATGCTTTACCTGTTTTGCTTTTTCCTTCTTTGCAAGTCAGGAGTTTGACTCCTGTATGTCAGGGACACCTTCATCCTTCACAAGCACTTAACCGTCTTGAGATTCCTTGGCTGAATTTTCCCTAAGCCTAGAGGCCGGGAATCTAACTCTTATCAGGGTAATGGGCCAGAAATACCTCTTTCTGTACCTGATCCTCACAAATGATATTCATGTAATTTACACTCTACTGCAGTTCTTTAGAATGGCTGTTCTCAGAATTACTGCTTATGTTCAGAGTCACTTGATATAGTGCCACTAAATATATTTAATCTTGTACATTTACTTGTGTCATTCCTTTCTAAACTCTGTAGTGAGATAGTTCTTTAAGATGCAGAAAGTTTTTATATTAAACTGCCTAGAACTATAGATACTCTTTCCATATTCATTCTGAATCATATTTCATGTCATTCCAATCTCAGCTTCTCATTTAGCTGTGATAACAAAGCTAGTGTGCCTCTTCACAGTAAGCCTACAACAGCAGGGACACAATATGTTTATGCCTGCAGTAGATGAACTGAGTAGCAGGGCTACAGACACCTCATTATGTAGGCTTTCAGTGGACTAGAAACATATAATCTAGCAAGCAGGGAGAAAATTCCTAAATAAAGAATTATGACAGCTCATGCTAATTACATGGTGTGTACAGAGGAAACCAAGCAAGACTGAAATTCTAAACAAGGTGAGAAAAACCTAAGTCATGCTTTACTTACATTGTGTCAGTATATGACTTTTCTGTAGACAGGAAAACACTCTGTGGAGTGAGCTGAACTTGTACCATAATAACAAGAAAATCATAGCCATAAACTACCCAGACAGATATCATCCGGGAAAAAAGTGTCTCAAAATTGGAAAGCCTGACATACAATTATAACACTTTTTTTGCAATTCCATAGTGGCCAGTAATGCAAACTGTCCATGTGTTTCCTCTGCTGTGGTGTAACAGTCCCTTATAAGCCCACAACCTCCTCAGTCACACATACATAGCTTTACCAGCTTACTTCACAGCTGGGATCACCATCCTAGCCCCTGAAAGGTGATGATCATGATTTAGTGGGAGGTGGGGGGAATTCAGAGGGTCACAACAGCTGCTGTAAGTAATGGTACTTGGTTTGTTACATTACAACACTGTCATCCTTGCATACTGGAGTTATATATACTGGCCACTGCCTGCACTGAAGTGTGGTCTAAGAATGACCTGCCCTGAGTCCAAGGATGGGAAATGTTCCCAGACCCAACTGCATGCTTAGCTCAACTACTACTTTGGGCTCAATTATCCATAGGGTTATAATGAGCAGCATTGCTTCTTCAAACATGTCATCCCCAATATTGCTCCCTAAGGACAGGCTACTCAAAGCCACATAACTCGTCTCTTCTACTAACCAGCTCAAATAGGTACCTGAGGTGCAAACCAGACTCACATCTCTTGGGTCCCAGTCAGAGCTTTATCTCTGTATGCAAACAGTGCTGATTATACTGTAACATTTTTTATATAAACTTATCCTGGTCAGGTACGAGAAATCCATCCCAGGAAACCTGGATCTGAAAGTATGCTACCATACCTGGAAAAATAGCAGCCTCCTATTAACAGTTTCATTGAAAAATTATTTTTCACAAAGGCTCAGGAAATGTATGTAATATTGTATTGTCAGGATTCAATAACTGAAAGAATTGTTTATTCTTGCAGCAATGACTCTTTCATAGAAACACAGCTTTTTCCACAGTAACTGATCAGTGTTGTTTCCAAGAGAAGCTCTCTTTGCCAGTCTGTTCAAGTTTAGATGCACACTCCGGTGAAGCCATCTCAGATGTTTTCCAAACTTTGTGATGAATAAATATTTAAGCATGGTCGGTTATTTATTTTTTTTTTATCATGGCACCCATTAAGCTATATGTGACCACATTATCATCACTTTCCTGTATGATTTTAATAAATTTGTTCACAGCAAAAGCCACAGAACACAATCTGATCTAATTCAAACTTGGGTCATTAAAGGAAGAAAGAAATAATTCCAGCCAAGCATCAGGATGTTCCACAAGAATGAGACCTTTAACATCAGTACAAATGTAACCGCCCTTGGTGGCTTTTTACATGCTACCCCATCTACTACTAATTTCAGAGTATCTTTTCAGTCTTAGGCATTACTACTTCTACTTATAAACAGCCATTACAGACCTGTAGCGTGCTTTGAGATGGTTGGAAGTATCATTCTAATTACTTGAAATATAGCACCTGTATATGTGTTTCAAATATCACCTTTCTCCAGACAGAATATATTTGTCACCTCATCATATTTCACTTTCACTTTATACAGGATTATGTACTAGTGTGATCTGTATTCAAATTTATCTTGTTACCCCTATCCATTAATTGAAAAGATTCTTCCCCATATCCAAGTAAATGTGAGGGTACTCTGACTTTCAATTTATTTAAATTTAATATCAGACAAATCTGTTGCAACTTTTGTCTCTGCCTACACAAGCACTCGTGTGGTCATTTTTGTCTCAGCTGCTACAGTTTTGAATAACCCCTGTGTACCTAAGAAGCTTTCTTTTTATTGTACCCAGGAGAATACTGAAGCGTCATATACACACAGCACTAGGTACATCTACACAGATTGATTAGAAGGGAATGACTGATTGACGTTATTGGTGTTTCATGGAAAATACCTAAACAAAGTTAAGGTTGAAGGTTATGCTTACATGAGATTTGCACATCTGATGGGTGAACTGTATTTCACAGGGTGAAACACTACAATAAGCCCCTAGCATTTCACTTGATGAATACAATTTCATATTTCTTGCACTCTGTCCTAAAATTTCTATAGGAAAACACATTAGATTTAAAGGCTCAGGCAACCAGTCATTAAACCTGGAGCTTTCATGAATTCATCAATTAATGGAAAGACGAAATCTACCATTTTCACTGAACACTGTAAAGAAACCTAAAGGACATAGTATGTCTCTCATGTGTAGAAATGAGTTATAGAAGTTATCTACTCTATCTTCCTGCTATACTTGCTGTTAAACACCTCTATAACATGTATATATTAATGTAGCCTGTGAATGTTGGCAAATATACTCTTTGGTTAACTCACTATCTTATATGTACTATACTTCTATATGAAGTATAAAGATTGTGTACTCTATATTTTGTTTAATTGAACCTTTCAGTTAACATGTCTTTCTCTTGTTAATGATTTTACTGCTCTGGAGCTTTTCTCCCCGGGCCTTCACCGAAAATGGACATATATCCAGTTGGACTCTCCCGGTTAACAAATGTAAAATAAATAAATAAATAAATTTCCACACAGGACATGAAGAGCCTAGCCCAAAAAAGCAAATGCTATTTATTTATTTATTTATTTATTTGACATTTGTTTACCGGGGTGGTCTGACTGGGTCTACAGAACCCATTTTCAGCAGAGGCCCAAGGGAAAAAGCTCCACATACAGTACAATACAAACACAGTATAATCCAATACAATACAAATGACATTAGAAATACTATACAAAAATAAGATGAAAGAACATAAACTATGTTCCAAGATATTACAATATATATTACATATCTAAACAATTCTATAGAGTTAAAACATTATAAACAATAATAGTCACTCTCACCATATACATAGCCGATGAGTAGATAGTGTCCAAAAATAGTATGTAGGTAGTGGTGTGTATGACATTGTGTACTACAGTACATGAAAAAATAGAATGCTGGTTTCAGTTAGAAACATAATAGCCAGAAAGTTAGTGATGCAGAAAGATAGTGAGAGAGTTAAGAAGAATAGAAGCATTATAGTCTGAGCAGTAGCTTAAGGATATGGTATAGGAACAGAGACGGAGTTAGGAGAGCCTTAGGATCTTGCAGACTATGAGGGAGAGAAATGTGACAGAAGAGGAGGATGAAGCTAGTGTGGAAGAAGAGGAACAGCTGAGTATTAGGCAGGCTTTATGCAGGAGCAAAGCCATGTATTTTTGAGATGATTTTTTAAAGATGCTTTGAAATGGGTTAGGCCAGGCATAGATCTGGTAGCTAGAGGTAGTGAATTCTATAGTATAGAGACAGACTATGAATACAGAGAGTGACATGGATTTCTTGTAGGTTTTGAGATAGCTTAGAGATTTTTTGTCTTCTGATCGTAGGGATTGATTTGGTGTGTAAGGTGTGATTAGATTGGCTAGTGCAGGGCAGGCAGTAGGCTTGAAAATAAGGTTGTGCAAGTTGGATAGCTGAATAAAGGCAAGTTGGTTGGGGAGTTCAAGCCAGTTTATTTCTAGTGGCGGTTTACAGTGGTGTGTTTGATATTTAGAGTTTGTGGCAAACATTGCAACTTTGTTGTAGCACTGTTCCAGCCTGCTTAGGGTAGATGTTTGTAAGTTAGTTAGGACAAGAGCACCGTAAAGAAGGGAGGGAAGTAAAAATGTTTTGCCAGGGTAGTTTTGGTTGCTGCAGTAAAGAAATGTTTGTTTCTGTATAAGTGTTCCAGTTTTTGATAAGTTCTCTTTACATTTTGCTGTATATGGGTCTGTTACAAGTGAAAGATACTGAAATGGGGGAGGGGGGGTCCTTATCACTGAACTTGTAGGCAATAACATTTAAGTAGGAGCACAGAGGCAAACACTCCACATTGCAGGAGAAGCTTAGTCATCCACCAAAGCAATTTTCAAAACTTTGGATTTGATGCCTTTCGGAGGCATCAAGATACTCTTTCACGTAAGAGCTGCTTGCACTTGTGAATTAGTTCCAGTCCCCATCACTCATAATGAACTTATCCTTTAATAGCTTAATATTCTTACTTCATAAACTATCAAAACTAGCACCTTGCATTACCGTCTCACTCATATTATTGATACTGGGACAGCTGGCAATCATGAGGTCATTTTTGCAGCAACAATGTATGACTTTTAAAATAAGGGATATAAGGACCCAGATCCTCAATTTTTATCTTTATTCTGTATCCCTCTCTCTCTCTCTCTCTATATATATATATATATATATATATATATATATATATATACACACACACACACACACACACACACACACACATATATATATATATGTGTGTGTGTGTGTGTGTGTGTGTGTGTGTGTGTGTGTGTGTGTGTGTGTGTGTGTGTGTATTTTTCAACACTTTGAAGTGCATCATTTTGTATCATTCTTGCTATGAAGCTGTTGTATCATCTCCTGATCTTTTGCTATAGAACCAGTGACGGCTGGTGACTTCAAGTCAAAGGGGGGCTGCAGGAGACAGCGGAATGGGTGGGGTCAATGGGAATGGGTGGGGCCAACTAGAAAGGGGAGGGGCTATGATCAAAACCACAAAACATGTAACTTTAATTAAATACTCTGCCCTGGGTGCCAAACCATCATTATGAGAGTCCAATCAAGACAAAATGAACTGTAGAAGAAAAAACATATTTCAATCCATTGGCTGCATAACAGCTTACTTAATATCTAGATGGAAACAAAAAGGTTGTGAGGCATGAAAAAATAAATTACTTTTTAAATACATCACTAGAATGCCAGTCAAAATCAAGTACAAGAAAAACAAGCAGCAGTCAACTCAAACGACTTCTCCTTGCACTGCATTTCTAATTATAATTTATATTCAGCTTTATTAAAGTACCAAGTAACATGTTGAAAGTAGCAATCTCTGTGATACCCCCACTTGTAAAAATGTTTCTTATCCAAAAAAGACCTGCTGCCTGACAACAACTATCTACTTGTTTCATGGGAAAAACATGATCAAAGTAAAAAATGAAAAGCAAACAGGAAACAAGCTCAACATACATTGCTTAAAGGATTACTGCACATGGATATGGACCACACATGATAGATTGGCATTCTGTTTAGTTTGCAGGTAAAGCCTGTAATGAGCTCTTAAAATAATGTAATCCTGTCCTTTATTACAAATACTGTCATATGCATTTCAATACCCAAGACTTATATGTTATCTAGTTATGTAAGTATTCTCTGCATGGCAACAACAGAAAGGCTTTCAATGTTGGCAATTCTTTAGCAGTATGCTTATTAAAACTTATTTGCATCTTACAATCTCAGACAAGCTTACCAGATGGTCATTAAAGCACTGCTAATTAAACACAGAGCAACAGGCACTTTCTGAATAATAATAAGCATAAATCAACAGTATAAAAATATGACAGAAACCAGAACATTCTGCAAAATCAAGGACAGATGAAAAGCCATTGTAGTACTTGTGTCTACCTTGGATGGGGGGATAGTCTGCACATTTACACTGCATAACTGCTCCTTGCCTTGCTTGGATACATCCAGAGTCACTACATGGGGGAGTCAGGGTGCAACAAGTATGTCACAATTCTGGCTGACTGCGATGGCCCTGACACATTTGTCATACCTCTCAACCTCAGAGCAAGAAATCTGGACAAAGCCGTACATAGAAGTGGGATAAAGGCCCAAAACTAAGGACAATTTTTAAATATTGCTCTTATAAACTTAGAAAGATAATAGAATAGTAGGTCTTGCATTAGTATGAATTTTCTGAAGGGTATGAAATCTGAAACTGAAATGTCTGTCATTATTTTCTAACTTCAGTCTTTAATGATTTGCCACTAATTTACCAAAAAAAACCCCCACAATTTTATGAAAAATGGACCACAAATGTGATTCAAAAATATAAAATAGCCACATAATACAGCTGGGAACCTGTCAAAGAAGGGACACTTTTTAATATTAGAACTGCTAACTTGAGCAGCTGATGAAATAAAAGAATCTACATATATTTCTGAAATAAAAGTGATCTATAACTGATTATTACAGTTATTTATTAATTGTAAACCCTGCATGTTTTCTTCCAAAATTGCCATTTTGCAGAGGGATTATTAGGGGAAGAGCAACATTTTGAGCCAAAATTGGGGACAGTTGAGAGGTTTGGATATGCCTAATTCTATAAAGCAATTTATTTGCATGTACCTCTCAAACTGTTTATACAGGAAATCTGGATAAGGCCAAATATATTGGGGGAACATATAAACAGTACTAAAAATTGCTCTTGAATAAACTGAGACAGTTGATCGAATAACAGGTCTTGCTTTAGCATGCATTTTTCTGAAGGTTATGAAGTCTGAAACTCAGTGTCTGTCATTATTTAGTGACTTCATTCCTAAATGATTTGACAGAAAACCACAAATTTTATGAGAAACAATCGAAAAATAAGAAGCAAAAATCAATTTATTCTGCAAAAATCTGGACAGCTGAGAGGTATAGTTCAGCCGGGGCTGTCTTTGAGTTTGCTGCCCTTCCCCCCTCACAAAATCATGGTCAGATGGAGCTTCCCCCCCTACAGCCATTCCAATGAACCATTACTTGGCTATTTCACCCCATTTACCATAAACACTAATGTGCATACTGTTTTACTTCTGCAATGATTTGGACTTCATTTAAAAGTTTTATTTTGCATTTTACAGGGCAAGCACTAATAGATATGATATCTGCTAAACAAAGCAATGCAGTCTCACAATGAGAACAGACAGCATTAAAACTTCTCTGCCCTTGAAAACTCACAATCACTGAAACAGCATTGAAACCCACATTCAAAGAAAATACATTTTGCCAGTGGCAAACTAACTTTGGGTTTGGGCTGTTTTCAAATCACAGGCCCCTTGCACATGAAACATGCACATGCTCTTTCATACACCTTCCTGATTGTATTAAATTATATTCTTTGCACAGTACAGTACAGTTTAGAGGGTGTTTTAAATTTATTGTTTTGAAATTTTTCCAGTAAATAATGAAACAAAATGCATGCACCAGTAATGACAAAACTGCCCAATTCAGAACATTTCCATCATAAAAGTCTACTCAAACTTCTACAGTCCACCAGTATCAGTACATATGCACAATCTCTGAAGAAGTAAAAGTCATCTAAATAATTCCACATTAAAGAGATCTGTAACTAATGAAGAGGTTGCTGCTAGCAAACAATTTTGTATTTCATTGTTTCATCTACAAATAAAGTTCCCGTTACCTTTGGGGAATAAATTGCCTATCTTACACTAAAACAAATGATAAGCTAGCAATATTGCAATAGGGAATGGATGGCAAACTGATAAGAGGTTCATAGTTACTAGGTATCTTCGCCAAAAAGGAGTGCAGCATCCACTCCTTTTGCAACACAGTACAGTATCAGCAATGCATCTATGTACTGTGGGAAGTAGAACCCACAACCTTCTGCATCAAAAGCACATATACTACCTGTCATGCTATTAACAATGCAAGCAGACTCAGGATAAGCAGCACTAAACTTTTGCTCCCCTGCATCTCTCAGCTCCTAGTAAAATCTACTCACTCAGTTGTATCTCTGAACTTTGCAGCACAAAGAAATCTGGAAAAAGTCAAAGTTTATTGTGGGGGGGACAAAAGCCCAAAAACCAGGGACACATTTTAAACATTGCTTGCATAATGTTGGAAAGTTGCTAGAATAAAATGATGTGTTACCACCATACATTTCACTGCCAAGCCTTAAACCCAGGACCCTGTGCAAAACAGTCAGAGCAACATACCACTATGCCAAATCAGCTGTTTTGTGAAAGAGGAAGATGGAAACTTAAATGGCTACCATTTAGTGAATTCAGTTCTCACCATAGCACAGCTGTCAACCTCTTAGCACAAAACACCTGAACAAAGCCAATAATGGGTGAATACAGCCCCCAAACATTCAGTGAATTCAGTTCTCACCATAGCTCTCAACCTCTTAGCAAAAAACACCCGGACAAAGCCAGTAATGGGGGAATATAGCCCCCAAACATATTCAGTGAATTCAGTTCTTACCATAGCTCTCAACCTTAGCACAAAACCTGGATGAAGCCAATAATGGGGGAATACAGTCCCAAAAATAGGGACAAATTTCAAATATCCATTTTATACACTTAGAAAATTGCTAGAATAAAAGTTTTTGTGTTACCATGCACTTTCTGAAGAATATGAAGTCTGATATTCAAATGCGTGTAATTTTTAACATTTGTTAACCAGGAAAGTCTGACTTGGAACAAAAGCTAATTTTTAGCAGAGGCCCAGGGAGAAACACTCCAGACATACACATGTCTTTGTAAGATGGGAGGACACTAGAGGAAACAAAAACAGGGAGGGCATACAGACTCCACACAGAAGGTAAGGCACCCCAGCCAAGAATCAAACCAGAGAACATGTAACTGTCAGGCAACAATGCTACCACTGCACCAATGCACTACTGGCTTTGCAAGTACACAAAAATACAGAAACCACAGATTTTATGATTAACAGAACAAGTATGAGGGAAAAATCTACAACATTTTTACAAATGGTGGTGGGTAGGGAATTCAGGCTCTTGCCACCTGGGCCCAAGGTACAGGGTTCAAGCCTTATTCTCTACCCACCACCAAGTAGCACCTGGGGCATTACACATACACACCCTACCTGGGACTGGTCCATTCATTGTTAGCTTCATTCATTGCAGCACTAAATCCTTCCTTTGTTAGCTTTGTTTGTTGGAGCACTAGAAAGTCCTGCGAGATGTCCTTCCCCGACGAGACTCCCAGCCTGCTGACGTTGCAGTCCGAGTCCGATCCCCTTCCAGTGACAGTCTATGCAGTTACAACTGCATAGACTTCTGGGATCTCTGCACTTGAATGCTTCTTAATCCGGACTGCTGCTGAGACAGTCTGTGCATGCTCCAGACTGGTTCAGCAGCAGTCTGGATATCGGAAATGCTGCTAGTGCGCATGTGCGAAGGTCCGCTATTTGCAATCGTTTTTTTATTTTCTTTCTTTGTATTTTATGTTATTTTATTTTACTTTCTTTCTTTTTTTACAGCTGGGGGGGCTGCAGTCTGGCAGTCCAATAGCACAGCCCCACCCCCCTGTATAGAACACAATCTATGACCACAATAACAAGTCACCACTTGATGTTCATCTTTGACATGATTTTTAGTTACATGGAATATTGTTCTCCTTATATTGACTTGTGTCATTATGCTGTTGCTATTTTTGAAAAACAATGCCATTTTTTATGTAAATATCTGTTAGTTTAGTACCTTTAAAATCATTTTACTCATTTTTAAAACAATCCCTTTCTCAAGCTGCTATAATCACTCATTAAAAAACAAGCAAAGTAATGATCATACCTTATTATTTAAATATACAGCTTGCTGCTTTTTAGTTATTTATTGTAGTCCAGCCTTTTGTGACCTTAGACTTTAGTACACCAGTCTTGTCTGTCACAAACTGCTTCTTTAAGTTCTTGCCGATGCTTACTCATACTTTAATAATGCTGTCATTCCATCCTAGCCTCTGCAACCCCTTCTGCTATGGCCTTCAATCACTCCCAGCATCAGTATATTCTCTACTGAATCCTGTCTTTGTATTATGCCTCAAAGTATTTGCATTTTAGTTCTGCTACCTGACTTTCCTGTAAACAGTTTGAGTTTATTTCCCTAAGTATTGATCTAGTTAACTTTCTTGCAATTTGCAGAATTCTTAAATGTCTTCTCTAACAACATATTCACATCAGTTTTCTGGTGCACAGCCTTACTTAAAGTATAATTTTCACAGCCATGTGTTATGACTGAGAAAGGCACAACTTTTAGTTTATGAATTTTTGCTGTCAATGTGATACATTTGAACTATAAAATGTTATCTAGGTTTGACATCATACCTCTCAACCTCTTAGAGCAACAAATCTGAACAAAGCCACAACTAATGGGGGCCAAAGGCCTAAAAATAGAGACAGTTTTAAAATATTGCTCTTACAAAGTTAGAAAGTAGATAGAATAACAGGTTTTACATTAGCACAAATTTTCTTGAGGGTATGAATTCAGAAACTCGAATGTCTGTCATTATTTTCTGACTTCAGTCCTCAATGATTTGCCATTGATTTGACAGAAAACCACAATTTTATGAGAAACAGATGAAAAATACTAGGCAGAAATCTGAACATTCTGTGAAAATCTGGACAGTTGAGAGGTATGTTTGGCACACTTTTCCTTCCAAGAAGAAAGTATCTTTTAATTGCTGCAATCAATATTTCCTGAGATTTTTGAGATCAAGAATATAAAATCTACCAATGCCTCCAGTTCTTTTCTGTTTGCAAATGTTATTTATTTATTTAGTCAGTTAGTTAGTTAGTTGTTTGTGCGAGTGCGAAGCAGCAAGCCATCTTTTGTACTTTCTACTTTCATCTTCATCAACAGGTTCTTCATCTCCTCCTCAGCTTCTGCCATCAGAGTACTGGAATAGCTGACTGGTTCAAGACTTGAAATGCAATGCATATTATCACACCATTTAATTGATATGCTTAATATATCATATGAAGCAGGTAAGAGAAAGCAGATGCTGGAAATAAAATGGCTAGGAGAAACAAATACAACTACAGACAAATGAAAAAAAATATATGTGTTGGTGGCATGCCTTTCAGTGCTGTATATTAGATATTTTCATTAAAAGCTGCTGAGTAGATTAATCATACCTACACGAATTACATCACATTGTTTATGGAATAGTGAGGTCTTATGGTTGCAGACCTACTTCTGCATTCCTGTCATGTTTAGAACCATTTTTTTCTGGAGTCAAATACTTTTGGCATGGCTATCCATGATGAACAGACCTATGAGTTATTTTTCATTCTGAGAGGTGCTCAAAATCCTAAGTCCCAAGCTGCAGATCTCTGGAATGTTTTAAGGAACTTGATAGCTGTATGTTGGGTGTTTCAGACTCAGCTTCTGATTGATGTGTAGCTGTGATACGTACCAAAAGTAAACATAAGGCCTAGCAAATGAAGACAGGCAGACTGCGATCACATCAGTTTATTTGTAAACTCTTTATGGTATGACTCATGCAGCTATGAAACACCATCACTGCTACTACTTTATTAATATTGCTGTTATTGATTCATTTCTATCTTCACACAGTATTTTGACTGCATTCATAAAATTTCTTGTTAACTTGTTTGTCTATCATCATTTATATTTGTCCCTTTGCATCAGTGCTATACCCGGAGCACCAAGTTGCATAAATAAATAAATACTCCTAAAGTACAGTACACTCTTTTATTGTAAAAAAAGACTGTATTCCCCAATAAATAATACTATGCACTATTATATGCTTTATACATTTGATTTACAATTAGCTTTACATTATGCAAGTAAAGCATGGGATAATACACGTAACATGAACCCAGAATATGAAATGCAATTAATATTTAACATCATGCACAGTTTGAGTGGATAGCTCATGAGTCCACTATATCCTAGTGTAATATCTATTAGCAGCTGGTAAGGTACCACCATTCACTGCAGCTGAACTGAAAGTCATATTTTCTTGAAATACATCAGTTAGGTATTGCATAACAGTTCCTGAAGTCATTTCCAAAGTGACAGCTCTCTGATCAGCTAAAAGTGCTATCTCAGGAATCTCAAATAGCTCACATATTACATTCCTTCTCTAGCAAACACACTTGCTCTGATAATTTCTGTCAGTGCTTACTATTAATTGTGCATTACTGCATACGTTTTCTTATATGATCTTGGCAGTGGTGCAGACCGAATACAGTTGCCTGTAAGTAAGATTTCTGCCCCAAATTGTCATTTAGTGTCTCTTTGACTCTTGCCCCACTCTTGTAAATGAAATAAATCTCTGGCAATTTTTTATAAAGCTGCTTCCATTACAACTGCCTTTTCTCCAACAGTTCTAAAGCTTGCATTTTTCTTTCCGGCACTAATGGTTCAGAACTAAACAGGTAACTTTGATCTCAGCTTTCCTTCCCTTAACAGCTCAGCGGAGTATGTGATAGACCTACAGTTGCACAGATTTGTTGCTATAATCTAACAATGCAAGATGAATGTCCACCTGCTCTGATATACGTGTGTTTGTCTTTCCTTTTTCTAACTGGATTGTGCATTCCACTTGCCAATTTGATTGTGGATGCTTTGGATTTGAGGTAATATGGTAGAACTTATGAGTTTTCAAAACTCCTTGACTTTTTGGCTAACAAGTTGTGAACTACTGTCTGACATCACTTAGTCAGTCACCATTTGGTTAGAAAAGATAGATTTAAGCACACTTACCACAGTGAATGCAGTAACAAATTTCAGTTACACAACTTCTGGATATTAATGAAGATATAGCAGAAAAGTAAAATATTGTATCGAAGCAAGTCAGCTCCTCATTTTAGACAAGGCAAAAATAGAATCTTGTGTGGTATTAGTTTAATACTAATTTCAGTGCATTCCATACAGTGAGCAGCTTTGTTACTTGTACCATTTGTGCAGTCGTATCTGGCCAATACATGGTGACTCAAGTGCTATTCCTACATTCAGATACTTCAAATGAGACTCGTGTATTTTCAGTAACATTTAATTTCTCACTGGAGAAAGAATTATCTTTCTCACCTTTAAACAACAGACCTTGAGTATATGCCAGCTCCTCTCCGTAGGTGTAGTATACCTGAATCATTCCCCAGACCACCCATTCTATGGGCTCTGATCTCCAGCCACTGTTATACCCTTTAGAGAAACATCTTGAAAATACCCCACCATAAAACCACATAACCCTCTTATCTCACTGCCCTTGTATTCAGTATTACAATATTACTCTCACTTACAATTTCCTGTCCAAACACAATGCACATCGCATCACTAAAATGTTCCACTTTCCACAACTTTGCCTTCTTCTTTCCTCTTCACTTCCCTCACCCTTTACTACTAATAGCAAACATACTCATCAGGTACTTACACAGGCAATGATCATATCACTATGTATTACCCCAACTTCCATAACGTCCACACAAATTGCCACCACAGTCCTTCAGTAATCAGACCAAACCTATTCCTCAGATCACCAGTGTCGGCATCTAGCTTCTATATGATTATTAAGTCTCAGAAACATATTTCTGACTGCCCTAAAAATACCAAAGACCTCACTCAAACTGTCTTCCATAATCTTTATACTCTTTCTTAAGAATAACATAGAACCCAGGCCCAATAACTCCCTTTCCTCAGCATCAGAACTACTCCCTTACTACACTAGCCTGTACCTTCCTCAACGCATATAGCATCAGAAACAAGCTACACCATTTAAGTGCTTTTATTTCCCAGCACAACCCAGACATTTTAGCAGTCTTAGAAACGTGGGACAAAAAAGACTCCCCCAACTTCGAGCACTTTCTAAACTCCTATAAGCATGTCAGTTATGTCAGACCAGGCAAACAATCAGGTGGAGCCTCTCTAATTATGTACAGAAATAACCTAAACCCAAAAGTCATTGGCCAAGGAAATTCCTTCTCAGACTCCAGCCCTATAACTGGGTTTTCCTAAAATTTCCAAGTCACAAATGCAAACCACTACTAATCACTACAGCCTATCTACCACCCCCTGTTTCCCTAAATAAATACAAATCATCGTCACTAGTACCCTTAATAACTGTCCCAAAATAATAACATAATCATTCTAGGTGAGTTTAATCTTAATTGTTTTGACCCTATTTCATAGGACATGGGTACTGTTCTAGCACACTTAGGTCTTCTTCAGCTCATAAAAGAACCAACAAGACCTAACCCCAGGTCTTTCAAACACTCCACTCTTGACTTGATTATTACAAACATACCACACTCCATTGCCAACATAAACATTCTTCTCCCATCACTAACTGACCACTGCCGAATCACCTTTATAGTTGTTAACTATCATATAAAACTAACACCAATATTAAAAGCCTTAAGAAACCAGAGCAGCACAAACATAGACAAACTCAGAAACTTTCTCACAGTCCAAAACTGGAACCATACACTCTCCTTACATGACCCTAATTCAGCAATTCAGCAACTGTAACCCTAACCAGTTTTCTACTCCAGCTGCAAAACAAATTCTTCCCACTTATCCACAAGCTTTATAACCCCCCCCCCCCCAAAAAAAAAAAACAAAAAAAAATAAACAAATGGCTAACCACTGAACTCAAAAATCTTTTAACTCTAAGGGATGAAGCATGGCAAAAATGTCAACAGAGCCCTCAGCTGACAATCACACTTCCTTTATAGTCTTGTGTAACGTAACCAAGAAGTCCACCAACAAGCACAAAATAAATCTGTAAACAAAGAAACAAGTTATCCTCTTACATTCCCCTAAACACCGTTGGAAAGAGGTGAACCTACTTATAGGAAGAAAATCTCCTCATGATACATTGTCTACAAACACCATTCAGTGTGGTACAGTAGAACTTTCTCCAGAAGATTTCCTTAAAGAACTTAGCAATTTCCCATCAATAAACTTCACACCTACCACAGATCATGCATTGCCCAACTAACCACCATTCACCCCCCTTCCACATCAAATGCATACATTCAAAAGAACTCTCTATTCTACTTTAAATATCTCCACTGAGACCCAGTTGGAGCTGACAACATAACCCCCTGGTATGTATATCACAGAAGGGGAGCATCTATGTCTTCCTCTAACCCAAACATATATAATCTATGTCTTACATAAAATGCCATGCCACAGATTTGGAAAACTGCTCTAACTAAACCCCTTCCAAATCAAAGCAACCAAAAAGATATTTCTCATTTCCATCCAATATCTCTCCTTCCAGTTCTGGGCAAACTACTTGAAAGATAGTCTACTCCCAACTCTCCCTCTGAATCCAGTATCATCACCTGCTCTCCTCCAAACAACATGGATTCTGGCCTGGATAAAGTTCTGTCACAGCACTTTGGTCCCTAACTGATAATGCTAAACTCTGATAGTAGTCTCCTTACAGGTGCCCTATTTATAGACCCGACAAAGATATTAGACCTCATTAACCACTGCCTTCTCCTAAACAAACTAAATGAAATTGGTGCCAGTCCATACACTGCTCCTTTGTTTAAAAACTTCCTCACTGACAAACACTTAGGATCAACCCAAACAGAATCATCACCTATAACCAAAGGTGTACTACAAGGATCCATTTCTGCCCCCCTTCTCTTCACCAGATTCATTAACAAATGTCCTTGTGACCTCCCCTATGTCCCACTTATCCTCTATGCTAATGACATGGTCATTTACCAGACAGGTCTCTCACACCAACATCAGTGTCAGTTCCAGTTAGACTTACAGGAGCTCCAGCAATGGCTGATAAACCATAAGCTAATTCTCATCTCCACCAAGACCAAAATTATGCTTTTTGGAATTCTGCAGAAAATTTACCAAACACTTAACTCTTTCACTATATTTGACCAACACAACCATTCCATAGAGACAGCCTCCAACTTCAAATACCTAGGAATATGGCTTGGTTAGTCACTAAACTTCCAATTCCACACAGACAAAGTGAGAGCCAAAATAAACTCCCTCCTCTTCTGGGCCAAAAAGGTATCCCCTTTTCTATTCTGACCAACCAGAGCACATTTACTCCATTTGCAGATAGGCTTTGTGAAAAAACCTCCGCATAGAACTTGAGACACTACAAATAAACTACTCCAACTCTCCATACCCATAGAATCAAACTCCACAGCACTATGCATGCTTTCTTCTCTCAGGCACCTACCCTTTGGCAAGCTATCCCCATTGAGTTTAAGGAAATCTACACGTATTCCAAATGCAGAATCTAACTCAAAAAGCACTTCTTCATCTATGCCACATGTTCCTGCTTTAACACAAGACATATCACTTAACCTACCTCCTTTCAGTCGCTTCTTCTCTCTCAAGATTCATTGAAGATTGACCCACTTTAGAAATGAATGTATATATTGTACATAACAGTCTGCTTGATTGTACATTACACTATGTTTTTTCACTAGAATGTATATCCACAGTTTTTTTCTATGTAATCAGTCTGAACTACTCTGTTATTGCTTACAATTTATTTATTTTTTTTTGTGAAATATTCTGTATTTCCCCTGGACTGAGCCTGAAATTGGTCAATATCAATCATTGCACTATCCTGGTAAACAAATATAAATAAATAAGTAAAAATAGTTTACATTATTTGGGCATACAGATGTCATGACTTTTATCAGTGGCTGCATTTCCATATTCTCTGTTCAAGTTCCCTTTAATCCCTGTAGTTTCTCAGAAGTCACTGGAATTTGGGACATAGCTCTAAAATCTTTAATCTTTTATTTTTTCCCAGCAAGCCTTATTAGCAGTCATGCTTTACTCACTGTGTCAGAGGTATCCATCTATATACCAGGATTTGCTATACTTCCACATCATTTTTTTTGCAGTGACAGCAACATGCTCTGCAGCACACACACACACACGAATCATGACATTTCTGACATTAAAACACTGTGTTTGAATTTATTTCTTATTCTGGCATATTTAGCCTGTGCATCTATCAGTGATACATAAGCAATTATCTGGACTTCCTCCAGCAGGACTGCTCCCAATCCTTGCTAGCACGCATTTGCTTAAAAGCATTATAGATAATGCGGCAATTAAATATCTGATAGTTGTAGCAGTAGTCGCCAGAATTTTGGGCACCTCCACCTTATTAGATCTGCACTCCATCCCCAAATCATGTTATTACAATATAATCCTTGTATTTCTGAAGTGATGCATTAGTTTTACATTTTACTTTGTTCATTTCAAACTTTGCAACCTTTGTCTACTAGGTAGGTTAATTATTCTAGTATTGTGTTCAAAGGTTCGTAGGTATATACTAGGCTAATGACCACTGGGGCCTGTATGATATTTTGACCATTACAGTTTGTTTTAAGGGGTATATATGTAAGCTAGGGCATAGGTTTCAGACTGCCTCTGTCCATTAAAGACATAGGTGCTAGACCTGGGGTGAATTTCAAATTTCCCATCCACTGGAATAGGTTATGCTTGAATAGGGTTAGGAAAGAACTCTGCTTTACATGGATGGAAGCCTGTTCCAGAGAAGGAGGAGAATTCTCTGAGACACATGCCTGCCACTCCAACATGTCCTATTTATGCCTGAAGCAAAATTGAAATCCCTAGATCAAGTAGTTCTGATGCTATTGGTTTTGCAGATGTGCAAAAGGTCCACCAGAGTGGGATCCAAAAACGGATTGGATGCCAGGTACAGATTGCCAATCAGCAGTCTGTAGGAAACAGAGTATAGAGATAGGGCTTTGATGTGATCTGCATAGGATATGTTCTTTACACCATGTATTCTTTATGTGAGGATCCTCTGTGCATGTTCCAGTTGTTGCATGTGCCTGGTAAGGTAATACCGAAGGGGACATTGTACTCAATAATGGCTCAGATGAAGGCCAAATACAGAGGAATGATGACCTCCTTGCATGTAGATGCTATGTACTTGCTTATAAGCTAAGCAACATAGAATTATTTCTTTACTACCTTAGCCTCATGTTTGTTAAAACCAGGTTACTGTCCATATATGTCCCCAAATCCCTGACTACTGGATCCTCTCTTAGGAGTGTGTTATCAAGGAGGCAGTTTACTAGGGTGGCCAACTTCCCAGAGGGTACTATTATGTATTTCTTGGCATTGAGTTTTAAGCCATGGCTTTGGCATCAGTCATTTGTCTGTGTACGTCCTTCCTGTAGGATGCTAATGTCTTTGGGGATTCAGTGACTGCTTCTAGTTTGCAGTCATCTGCAAACGTAGTCAGCCAGAGAACTTTGACATTGATTTTGACTTCTGAGAAGCAATTGCCAAAAATGTGTGGACCCAGCACAGGACCCTGAGGGACTCTGCTAGTGACTGGCCTATTTATGGATGTAATCAACCCTATCCTAACTTCCTATGACCTATCTGAGAGCCAGCTAGCTATCCGGTGTATAATATGGGGGTTATTGCCTAATTCCATGAGTTTGTTTACAATGCCTAGTAGAGCATTGCATCAAATGCCTTAGCCAAGTCAAGGTAAGCAGTATACACCATTTTGCTCTCATTCATTGCCTTGGTGACCTTTTTAAAGAAGTCCACCAGACTGAATAGGCATGATCTGGCTTTGATGAAGCCAAACTGGGTTGAATCAAGTGACTGAAGGTTTTCTATGTCAATATTAATTATATCTGTGATAATTCTTTACATGGGTTTGCCCATGAGGCTAGTCAGACTTATGGAGCTGTAGATCCCAGTGTTTGTTGATGGACCATCCTTGTGTGGAGGGATGGCAGTTGCACTCCTGCATTCATGTGGCACAAAGCCTGTCTGGAGGCAATGGTTAGATAGTGACTCCAGAGTTTCAGATAGGTCATGCATCATGCTACTTAGGAGGCATCCTTGAATATTATTGAGGTTCACTGGTGTGGTGTTCTTAGTCTTAATGAGCACATTTAGGACCTGCTCCCTAGTGATAGTTGGGGTTATGTTTGATGGTATTACCTGGGGGGGGGCAGTTGGGGAGGGGAAAATTGGAGCTGAAGTTTTCTGACAGCAGATTTGCTATATCTTCTAGCTCCATGTATGGGGTTCTATTAACAGTCAGTTCTGTGCACTGTCATGTACCACTTTTTAGTTTTGGACATAGCTAAAGAAATCCTTGTGGTAGATCATAGCCTGAGAGGCTATCTTTATCTCAAAAATGGCTTTGGTAGACTGAATTTCCCCTCTTAGTTGTTTGTTTAGCCTTTTGACAGAAGTTATATCCTGCTGGGCATTGCACTTCCTAATTCTAGCTGTGACTTTTTTATTTTGTTGTAAAATATGTTTGTGTTTGTATTCCACCAGAGTGGTTTGTCTTTTGAGTTTGTTCTGGGCTTGCTTCTAGTAGGCACAGTTGTTTCTATGCATCTATTAACATTGTATTATTGCTTTGCCCAGAATAAAACAGTATCAGTTGTCATGAAAGGGGATACTGCCAGTCCAGCTATCTGGAATTCTGTAAATAATTATATGTGATCTGTGAATATCAACATGATTCATATAAGATGCTTGTGTTACAAATGTATTAGAACTTTATGTCATATGAGATGGCTTGTACAGACGTGTGCTGAAGAGGTATTTTACAAAGTGCTGTTTAGAATGTATCCACAGTGTGCCCTACTAGAAAAGAACAGAAATGTACATGCACTATTGTATCTGTTTAAATGTATATATTTTAACAGTGGAAACTGAAATACAGGTGTTTAACTTCAGAAAAATAACTGAAATTAAATTACTTTATGGCTAGGCCATAAAAATATGTTGTCTTTCAGTTTCAGTGCAGCAAGGAGACACAATGTCTAAAACTAGGGAGCTTTCTGTATTGTTTTGGAAGTGTTTTATTGTTTTATGACTTCCACCATTTACCAAAGAACTGAGGAAAAGTCCTTGTCTATGTATTTTTACAGGTAGATGCTAAATGTTACCAGCTGCCATCAATGGTTGTTTTGAGCCTGGGAACTAGGAGTCAGATGACAAGCAATGATGTCATCCTGCAAGTTATCCCAGCAATAATATTTGAGATGTCAATTTCAGAATTCTAAGAGAGAGTCTGCATTCTGTATTCTGCCTTGGACCTGACATGACCCATTCATTACAAACTTGCCTTGCTCTGAAGTAAGTTAACTAGGGTATAGCAATTCTTTTAAATATAGTCAGGAATATAGCAAAGATTAGTTAGATGTTTTTCTTCATTTATTTGAGACTGTCCTGCAATGTTGTTTTAAATAGTTCATGTGATTTTGAACTCTGATGTCAGTGTACATATATATTTAGTATTGTCATGTTGTTTTAATATTTATTATTAAATGTATTTAACCCTTTCATTGTGGCTGATCTTTCTAGAGCTATTTAAATTTTGAGACTATGTGCATATTTATTTGGTGACACTGTGGTTCACTTCATATAATCTTGCTCTTGGTCAAGCTACCATTTATATTAATAGCAACATTACACAGTAAGATTGGACACCCTTTGTTAAGGGCCTTAAAGTAGATGATAAGGGGTTCTGGTGGCAGTGATAAACTACCTTATAGTCTGGGCAGAAGGGGCCATAGTTAGTAAACCTGTGCCAGCCATTCCCACAGGTGTGTGTGTGTGTGTGTGTGTGTGTGTGTGTGTGTGTGTGTGTGTATGTGTGTGTGTCTGTAAAACAAATCTCCATGAGTGTGTGTGTCCGCTACTTGGGCAGGGACAGGAAGCACTGGTTGGACAGAGAGAGCGTTGGAGGACTTGGCTTGGAACCCTGGTTAAGGACTCAACTCTATAGCTGTGCCATTGAGGAGTCTTATTGGGGATCTGGAGAAAGTGGGAGAAACCACCCCCAGACTGACTGTGGTCTCTGTGTGCTCTTAAGGGAAATTGCAGTTGATGCAGTGAGCTGCATCTGGAAATGCTGTGTATGTACTTGTCATCCTCCCAATGTATGTCCCGCACTGGTGCCAGTCATGAGGACTGAGGCTCCTTGATTACCGGTCATATTACAACCATAAACATAAACATAACTTGGTAGCTGTAACAGCTACCAAGTTATGTTTATGGTTGTAATATTATATTTTTATTGACACTTTTAGATTCATTTTTATGCATTTATTTGTATGCATTTATTATACAAGATGATCAACCATAATAGTAGAATATGTATTATATTTCAAAAATATCAATTTATGCACAGTACTTTAACTTTTTAACTTTTTAGCTTTTTATCTATCTATCATTCAACATTTATCATGATAGTTAATATACATATACATTTAAACTGTTCTTAAACATTATTAATATATTCAACTTTTAAAATTAAATAATATTTGTAATTAATTTGTTTATTAATTATGTTTTCCTATTTATATAATATATATATTTTATAACTGTGACTATTTTTCTAAGTGGACCCTGCAAGTTTTGAACATATAGCTTTAAACTTTAAACTTTATTATGAAGTTAAAGTAAATGGAATACGTAACATAATTGATTAATTGAATGGGCATATGTATATAATGAAAGCACACTTTTTGTTTCATTATCTTGATAAAGCCTGGGAGAGCCCGGGCGAAAGCGCTTGACTGTATTGCCTTTTATTGAAGTCTTTGATTGTGGATGTTTTTACGTGGATAAAAAACTTTTGCATCAATTTTATCCTGGTCCTGGTGATTCCCTGACCGTGAGCCTTTTTACTAATAGAGGAGTTGCAATAGCAAAGAACAAGGTATCAGAGGCACTCTACCAACATCTGGAAAGTGACCCAGTAGATGGCACAAAGAAACTCTAGCAGGTTGCATGGCAAAGACAGACAGATAAAGAAGATAGTCAGACACCCTTCACAAGGGATGTCAGCAACAACCTGCTCAGTCATCCACAGGACATCAAAGACAGCAGATTCTAAAGAAAAAAACCCACAGAAGCTGTACTCTCTCAAACACAGCCTATGATGAAAGAAGAGGAGGAGCCCACTGTAGAAGAAGTAGGAACAGCACTAAAGAAAATGAAGTCAGGGAAAGCAGCAGACTCAGATAAGGTCACAGGAGATATGATAAAGACGTTGGGTAAGATAGGGGATAAATGGCTAGTGAGGGTACTCAGAGCAGTATGGAGAGCAAAGTGTATCTCAGATTACTGGAGATTAAGCATATTAGTACCAGTGTTTAAGAACAAATGGGACATTTACAACTGTGGAGATTATAGAGGTATCAAACTCCTGTCACACTGCATGAATGTTCTCAAGAGGGTAACTGACAAACAAATACTCAGAGCAGTAGAAAGTAAGATGGGAAATGAGCAGTTCAGAATCAGATCTGGATGCAGCACAACTGACCCAATGTTTGTAGTGAGACAGATAGTTGAGAAGAAGCAAGAAATGAGGAAAGAGTCCAACTAGGCAATCTTAGACTTGTAGAAGACATATGACAAGGTCCCAGCAAAGCTAATTTGGGTAGTCCTGTGATGATTTGAAGTCCTAGAAACATTTGGTAGAATTAGTGTAGGCTATGTACGATGAACAGATGACTTAAGTATGAACAGTACATGGTCTTACAGAGGGATTCCCAGTGGGAATGAGGATTACCTCAGGGTTCAGCTCTGAGCATACTGGTTATGGACTACATTAGCAAATAGGATGGAAGGGAGAAATCAACAAAGTTACTGTAAGCAGACAACGAAGCGTTACAGGCAGACCCTAAGCAAGAACTTTAGCAAAGGCTATGGGAATGGAATGCAAAACTGAAGCCATATAGAATGAAACTGAATAGTGATAAGACAGTTGCCATGGCAGCAAATGGGGGAAATCAGAAGAAGGTGAGAATTGAGATAGATGTGAAGACAGTGAAACAGGTTAACAATTTTAAGTATCTGGGAGGAATGGTTGAGGAGAAAAGAACTCTGAATAAGGAGGTCCAGGCTAGAATCAGAGGGGCTGCAGTAAACTGGCACAAATTAGCAAGCGTAACATACAACAGAAAAATGCCAAAGAAGCTGAAAAGTAAGGTGTACAAAACAGTGGTGCAACCAGTACTACTGTATGGTACAAAAACCTGGGCAGTAAAGGCAGAGCAGTTGAGGAAGTTAGAGGTGATGGAAATTAAGTCCTTGAAATGGGTGGTAGTATACACACTGTGGGACAGATGAAGAAACGAAGACATCAGAGCAGAAGCCAAAGTAGCCCAATTGCAGAAAATGCCAAACAGATGAGGTTACTTGCTGTACTCAAACTGCATAGCCAAAATCTGGAAGTCCCTACTTCTAGATATTAGAGCCACCTCCAGCACCACCATCTAACTTCCACATGGACCTGCTCATGTACTTATCCAGGTTAACTTCCATCAATGACATATAACCTCAGTTTACACCTTAATCCCCTCTATTAAACTCCTTTAATCTCCTACTCCCCTTATCTTTATCCTTAAGCTTTCAACACAGTTGAAAGCTGTATTCAGTCAGATTATGTATTTCAGTCAGATTATGTATTAACTGTGCTGTAGTACTCTAGCTATTCTAAGATATATTGTACTGTATGTAAAGTGTTGCCTGTGCTCTGCTAAACTGTAATTAGACTCTAATAACTGTTATACTACCCATTTCCTTTGATATGGTGTGTATTAGTCAATATGTATTTGTCTGGAGCTTTTCTCCCCAGGCCTCCTCTAAAAATGGACACTGTCTCCAGTCAGACTATCCTAGTAAACAAATGTTAAATAAATAAAATTACAGTGGTTTGGGCACATATGCAGAAAAGCAGAAAACAATCTGGTGAAGAAGATTTGGGACAGACAGGAAGAAGTTAAGAGGAAGTGATGGCATCCAGCAAAGAGGTGGATGGATTGTGTGAAAGAAGACCTGCGACAGTCAGGCATGAGTGTCGAAGAAAGTAGGAGCGGTAGATGACACTCGACTCCATGTAGAATGGAAAAAGGGGGCTGATGATGATAATGATGAGTCTGTTTAACAACACATGGATATTCAGATAATTTACGTTTTTGATTATCTTTTTCTTCTTTCTGAGCTACAGCTACTTTGTGTGATGGATGAATCACTGGTGTCAGTTTGATATGATGTTTTTAACTTTGACCCACCCAAATATTTAAAGAAATGACAACAGTTTACTAGAGCATCACTCACTGTCTCAGTACATAAAATACTTTGCTTGTGCATGTGTAGTGATGCCCACAAAATAGAAACAGAGTTCTAAAATTTTGATTTTTCAGACATTTCCAAGGATTTTTAGTCTAATTCCAAATGTTTCCATATTGTTTTCAGCGGAGCACCATGCTCCTACACAGCACCTATCTGCTAGACTGTTCTGACTACCTCCGAATATATAAGTCTCTGTATGTCTCTGCAATCGGTAAAGCTTCCCTTTGCACACTGTAACTGTTTTCTTTGTTTAGCCCTATTTCTATCGATAGCTTGAATTCTCCTAATCACATCCACAAACTCACATGCATCCCTGCTTTAACTGAGATTACAGAATTATTACCGAGTTAGTACTTGAAATAGCAAAATGTGGACTTGGCTTACACAAGTACAGTATTGCTTAATTTGACCTGGTGGCCTCAGCTTGTACTATGCATAAGCATGAAGTATGCAAGCACATTCATTTGACTTGCCATCTAATGCCAGTTTTTTAATGTACTCTCAAATGTTACACTGCACTCTGCTCCCGCAGCAGACTTGCCATTATATATAGTTTGTCTTACAACACTTCTTTCTTAAACCAATTGTTAGACTTAATTGTTCTGAAACAGTTTTATTTTACTTTACTTTGCAAAGTGTTCAAAAATCATTCTGATTTTACATCACTACAAGCTTCTAACACATTAATGTTCTTCTGATTTTTGCTTATTTTCTGATAAAGCATATTCTGACATAATGACCCATTGTATCACACATTGTGTAGCCCTGATCTTTTTTGCTTCACATAGCCCTTTATTATACTCACTACCACAACACTTACATAAGATAGGATTCTCTACTACATATATGTTATCAGCTGGTTCGTAGGTTCATTGGTAGTTACTGGCTTGTGGTCAAGTAGACCATTGAGGAGCCTATCTCAGTTTTCCAATTGCCCTAGAACACTGTGTGGTTAAATGAATTATTCGCATTGTTACCTCACAGCAAGAGGTTCTCCCGTTCGATTCTTGGCGTGGCTTGAGAGTGCCTTCTGTATGGAGTCTGCATGTCCTCCCTGTGGTTGGGTAGCGTTCGAAAGACATGCATGCGTAAATGGGTGTGCCTTTGTTGAAGGTTGGGCGTTGAGCTGGCACCTTGGAGTTTCATAAAAATCTACTGCCAATCATTAGCGGACCGGAGTTGCGCTGTGGCAACCCCTTACCGGGAAAAAGCCGAAAAGACAAACAACAACCAAAACAGGCAAATAGAGGCTGAAGGAATCACACCACGGACTACAAGAAACAGCTTGTTACTATCTCATAGCATTAATCCTTTGTGTGTCTGTCAGACAAAACATAATGGTTCCATTGGGTATTGAAGCCAGGACCTTCTGTATATGAAAAGGACTTGATAACAACTACAATATATATAACCCACATAGGAAATTGCATGGTAAGATGTCACTGAAACCATAAGGTGCCTAACCCTTAAACACACTTAAGAAAATATGCCCAGCCTGCATTACTCTTACAAAAACACATTAATGTCTATCATCATTGGCTAGGTGGCTCAAACAGGTAATCCCCAAACAGGGTCAAATTAAGGTGCATGCTATTGATGCTGCAGCAGTAGGCCCATTCCTGAAATAGGCCCAGATAAAAACAGACGAGAATTGTCTGGAAGCTGAACAGTTTTCCTTTGCTATATTAACCTCAAAATAATTCTTAGAATGAAATTTGGAGTCCAACTTTCAGACGCCTATACACAGCGTTACTTATTATACAGTTACTATTATTCTTTGCGCTGTGATGTAACTATAACGTCATTGTGTTTATTGTTCACCAAAGATTTCAAGTTAATGCTATCAATTTTATGTTAAACAGTTTACTTTGTGATATCTTTTGTACTGTTTCGTGCACGCTTGCTATGGCGTCTCAACTCAGTGGGTGGGATAAAGCAAAAAAGAAAAGGAAAGAAGGAGCAGAACAAGAAAAGCTTTTGGTGAAAATTCCAAAATTTAGTTCATATGTCGGAGTACGAGCATCTTCATCTCAATCGTCTGCGTCGGATGCAATTGCAAGTTCGAGTGCTCCTGAAGACCAGGCCAAGCAAGATGAACCTGTGGAAGCAAGAGAGAATAAAGAGCGGGAAAGTTCAGTGGAGAGAGAAGATGTGAAAGGAAACACTATCGCTGAAGCACTAGCGCCAACGCTGGAGGCTTTCAACAATGATTAGGGACAGTGGGGTGAAATTGACGCTGACACTCGAGAATATTGGGCCAAGAAAGGTCCAAAAGACTGCCAACACACTGAATCAAAGTTTGAAGAGAGTGCCAGACGATACCCAGGTGAGTCGTTCCAACGTCGATGCACAAAGACCTTCTTCGTGCGTACGCATCTGCTCAATGGCGAAAAATCCTGTAGACAATGGTTGTGCTACTTGCCTTCGACAGTGAAGGTATTCTGCTTTGCATGCAAGTTGTTTAGCAGCAGTGCTGTTCAAGTGACCAAGTTCGTTTCCAGCGGGTTTGACAACTGGAGGGCAGGCGAATCCAGAATAAAAATGCATGACAGCAGCGATGGTCATCGTGAGGCTATGTTGTCTTTTGTAAGCCGACAGAGGGAGGCCAGTCATGTTGACTACCTAGCCACCAAACAGGTCGAGGAAGAGCGGGGTTACTGAAGCCAGATTCTGAAGTGACTCATCGACGTTCTGATATTCCTAGCTGAGCGTGGTCTTGCCATAAGGGGCGCAGATGAGAGCATAGGTTCCGCTCATAATGGTAACTACCTTGGCATCATTGAGCTGTTGGCGGAGTATGATACTCTGCTGGCTAGCTATATTAGAAAATATGCGAACCGCGGGAAAGGTCACATTTCCTATTTGTTGTCCACAATTTGCGAGGAACTGGTGAAGCTCATGAGACAAAAGGTGCAGGACACCATCCTGAAAGAAGCCAAGGAGGCAAAGTATCTCTCTGTCTCGATTGACTTGACACCTGACGTATCACGCCTCGATCAGCTAACGATTGTTATCCAGTACGTTCTGCCATCGGGCCGATTTGAACGGTTCCTGACTTTCATGCCTATGATGATGAGACACACGGTGGAGCAGATGGCTAGCATACTTCTGAACTTTTTAAAGGAAAAAGGCTTGGATATTGCTAACTGCAGAGGCCAGTCATATGACTATGTGTCAAACATGTCAGGACGGTACAATGGTGACCAGGCAATTGTAAAGCGAGAATGTAAATACGCCGCTTTTATTCCATGCTGCAACCACAGCCTAAACCTGGTAGAAGATCAGGCTGTTGAAAGCTACAGTGGCTGTACCAAGTTTTTCGATTTTGTCAATGGACTATATGTATTCCTGTCTGACTCAACATATTGCTGGCAATGACTAAAGAATCGCTGCACGCTGACACTCAAGGGTTTGCCTGGAACCCAATGGGGTGAACGTGCAGATGCTGTCAAAGCGCTGGTAGAAGGGTGGAAGAGCATTCAGGAAGTCCTGGATGAGCTTGTGGCAGATACGGAGCAGAAAGCAGATACGAGAAATCAGGCCGAGGGATTTTCGCGCAGGATGGACGAACTTGAGACAGCAGTTATGGCAACTGCCTGGAACGATATCCTTGACTGTCTCAACAGTACAAGCATTAGCCTCCAAGATCTTCAGTCAGCCTGAATACAGCAACTGGCTTGATGGCATCACTGGTCAACACAGTTCAGTTTGCACAGGACAGATTTGACATGTATGAGCAGATGGCAACCGAAAAGGTTCAACACGGCGAATACAAGGCTGAGCACCATCGAGGCCGTAAGCAAAAGTGAATGCCTGATGAAGGAGCTGCAAACGAAGCAGACCTCAGCCCAAGGGAAACGTTCAAAACTCAGACATATCTGGCCATGATCGACAGTCTGTTAGCTGAACTGGAAAAGTGGATGAAGGTGTATGATGATATTTGTAAAACATTCGGATCTCTCTTGGAGCTAACGTCATTGAACATTGAGCAGATCAAGGACAAAGCTAAGAATCTCATTTCCTCATATCCAGATGACTTGGAAGACACACTGGTGGCTGAGCTGATACAGTTTGCTACATTTATGGGCACTCAGAAACTGGTGACTGTGAACGAATCAGCAGAGCTTACCATGTACAAGCTTTTGTCATCATTGAATCTTTCTCAGACATTTCCAAATGTCAAGATTGGGCTGGCATCTATCTGTGCATGATGGTCTCCAATGCCTCCGGCAAGCGGAGCTTCTCAAAGTTGGGAATAGTCAAAGGAGAGCTGCAGTCCTCAGTGGGGCAGGAAAGGCTAAGCATGCTGGTGCTTATGAACATTGAGTATGAGCTGCAGTGCAGCCTTGACTTCACTGACATGATCAAAGAATTTGCACTTGCTAAGGCTTGAAAAACAGCAATATAAGTAAGCAGCAGCAGCAGCACTAGTGCAGTAGTAGTAAGAGTGACAATATGTCAAGGTAGGCTAGGTTAACTGATCTGGTTTAGCCTTTTCTGCATTAAGTGCACTTTTCAGACAATTGCTATTGAATGTTGATGTTACATCGTTTGATGTTAATCTCGAGTTGTTAGGATAATACGTCGACATGTCGTTATTATTACTCATGTTCAATAAAGGCTGGCTGGTTGCATCGCAAGCAATTACGGCTTCTTTGTCAGTCTGAGTGCACATGTACGGTGAGTATCGAATGCACATGCACCAATGCCGAGAACAAATAGGCCCTTTTTGTGCTGCAGCATCAGGCCTAATTTGGTCTTAATCCAGCCTTGTCCCCAGGGTGAATCAATGTCTACCCATCCAAACCTCTAAGTTTGCTCTGAAGGTAGTCACTTGATATGTATAAGCAGTTTGTTCCTTGGGTTGAGAATGCACTGGGTTATGAACCTCTTACTCTAGCAGGTATTGTTAGTTGTTGATGTAGGATTAGGTTCATAGGTAGGTACTAGGCTATTGGCCCTAGGGCCTATATAAGCCTAGCCAAAAAGCTACCCTGGCTTTCGCCACCCAAGAAAATTATTTAACTGTGCCCCTGTCGACCAGAGCCACAGAAGTGATCCCGGGGGTGAATTTCCTATTTCCCATCCAATCATCAAGATTTTTCTTGAAGAGTGCTAATGAGGAGCTTTGTTTGATATAGATAGGTAGTTTGTTCCAGAGTATGGGAAGTCTCTGGGACAGGAGTCTATCCCTCCAACATGTTCTGTTTACTGTGGTGACAAGGTTTAGTTCCCTAGAGCGTGTAGTTCAGAGGGATTGGGATTTCTTTAAGTGGAGCATGTCCAACAGCTCTGGGTTTGACATATCTTTGTATGTTAGGCAGAGATCACCTCTGAGTAGGTGATATGTGACAGAGTAAAGCTGGAGTTTTTTGAGACGGTCTGCGTAGGGCATCTGTTTGAGGCAGGTAATCCTCTTTGTGAGGTATTTCTGTGGACTTTCCAGTTGTTGTAGATGTCTTGTGAGGTACATACCAAAAGGGGCGTTGTACTCTATAATGGGCCTAATGAGTGATGAGTAGAGGGGAACAATGACCTCTTTTTCCTGGATGAGAATCCTTTTGTGATGAGGTGTGCCACGTAGAAGGATTTCCTGACTACTGTGGTGATGTGATTATCAAAGGAGAGACTACTGTCCACCTGTGTCCCAAGGTCTCTTATCACACTTTCGGTGTTAATTAGACCACCACCTATGTGGTAGCTCATGGGTACAGAGTTTTTACCAAAGGGCATGACAATGCACTTTTTGGCATTGAGCTTGAGGCCATGGCTTTGACACCAGGCATCTGTCTCAGTGAGGCCCTTTTGTAGGATGTCCACATCATTAGGAGTTTCAATTATGGCTCCTAGTTTGCAGTCATCTGTGAACTCCATTAGTCAGAGACCTTCTGTGTTAGCCTGTACTTCAGAGAAGTAGATACCAAACAGGAGAGGACCCAGGACTGTACCCTGTGGTACTCCACTTGTCACTGGTCTGAAGTTGGATTTGGAGTCTGCTACTTTCACAGTGTGGGTTCTGTCAGTGAGCCAGTTGGCAACCCATCTTGTGACATAGGGATTTATACCTAGTTTAATGAGTTTATCTATACTTCCAAAGTGGGGGATGGTGTCAAAAGCCTTGGCACGATCTAGATAGGCTGTATGAACCACCTTTCCCTTGTCTACAGCTTTGGTGACTGCTTCAAAGAAGACTATCAGGTTTAGGAGACATGATCTGCCTTTTACAAACCCGAACTGGGTGGGGTCTAGAGTTTGGAGATTATCAGTGTCTTTGTGTATAAGTTCCATGATGATACATTCCATGGCCTTGCAGACCAGGCTTGTTAGGCTAATGGGGTGATAGCTCCTGGGGTCCGTGGTGGCCCCTCCTTTGTGGAGTGGGATAACTGCCACTGTGCACCATTCAGTGGAAACAAAGCCTGAGGTGAGGCTATGATTGAACATGGTGCTTAGGTGGGGTGCCAGTTCATTCTGTAGTTCATGTAGAATGCAGCCTGGGATGTTGTCAGGTCCCATGGATGCTGTGTTCTTGGCTTTGGAGAGTGAGGTTTTTACCTGTGCAGCTGTGATTACAGGAACTTTGCATTCTTCTGGTATAGATGGGCCCTTTAGGGGGTGAGAAGGGGTAAAGTTAGCATTGAACCTATCTGTCAGGATGTTGGCAATATCAATTGGTTCTGTATATTTAGTGCCATTGATCTGTAACTCAGAGCAGATCTGAGTGTTGGCATTGAGATTCTTGACATAGCTATAGAATGCTTTGTGGTAGTCTTTAGAATCAGTGGCAATTTTGTTTTCGTAACTAGCTTTGGAGGATTTTATGAGGGATCTCAGCTTCTTATTGAGGCTGACCAGGGAGTTCCTCCAATCATGAGGTTTTACTCTTTTTTGCAACAGTTTCTTTCTTCTGTTGTAGGGTTTATTTATGGCAGGGGACCACCAGATTGGCTTCCTTTTTTGGAGGACAGCATCTAGGTTCTGTTAGGGATTGCATGATCTATGCACTCGTGTAAGTGCTTATAAAGTGCATTTGTGTAGGATTCAGCAGTCATACCTCTATTGTCCGTCTCCATGGCTGTCGTGAAGTTTGCCACTTCTGTCTTAAGAAGCGTGAAGTTGGCTTTGGAGAATTTTTTACAGTGGTTTCCCTAATGGGGGGTGGGGACAAGATGTGGATGTCTAGGGTGATTAGCTTGTGGTTGGATCTGACCAACGAGGAATTGACCTCTGCTGTGGAACACCGGTCGCCCATGTTGGTAATGACCAGGTCTAGGATATTGCTGCCTCTGGTAGGGGTGTGGATATGTTGATCCAAGGCATTGGAATTTATGAATTCCAGAAAACGTTGAGCAAAGAGTTGGTACATGAGTAGTTTTCCCAGTTAATGGTGAGGTAGTTGAAATCACCCATTATTAGGATGTTGGGTTATACCCTAATATTTTCCAGTGTATCAAGAAATGAGGAGTGGGAATCCTGGAGCATGGTGGGGGATCTGCATCAAGTTACAATTTGGATTGCGTTCTTTCCCAGAGTTAGTTGCACTTGGATAATCATCTTATGCATTATGCTGAGCAACTAGCCTGGAGGTGTGGATATCCTTAATGAATATGGACACAACTCTGCCTTTAGTGTTTCGGTCCAGGTTAGGTGGCCGAAAGGTGTAGTATGAATTACAGCCTGGTAATGCAGGGGTGCTCTCTGGAGTCTTGAACCAGGTCTCTGTCACTGCACAGGTGTTGATGTTTTCCATTTCAAGGAGTGCTTCGAGTGAATGCATTTTGTCTTTGATATAGTGTTTAAAATGCCACTTCTCCTGATAAGAAATACAAGGTTAAGCAGTGTTGCATTTTCTTAGCATAGAAGACTAGAAGGAGCTGGGAGACCACAGAATGCAAAAGCAGTCAAGTCAATCTGTCAGGGTAGCTAAGGGTTTTAAGACCCTTGGTTTTCACAGTTAGAAATCTGCAACCATATTACTTGGGTAATGTAATTTGTCTGGTACATGATGAAAGGGCTTATTATATTCAATAGTAGGTCTAATGAAAGAGGAGTACACTGGAATATTGAAATCTTTAGATAGCAGATGGAGACATGGCAGACAATTGAAAGTGAATTCTCCACAAATATGACAGGGTCCATTATAATGAATGCAATCTGTAAAGGAGTATTGTTTTTTGATATGAAGTCAGAAAAGCTTGCTTGCCAAGCAGTACCACACTGCACTTTTTAGCTTTAAATTTGAGACCATTTCTTGGAATCTTGGTATGGGCAGATTCATGCTAGAGTAATTTGGTGTCAGTGGGGCATTGAATTATATTACTCTGTTTACAATCATTAGCAAACTTGGAGAGGCACACTCCAAAGGTTTTGCCTATATGTCAGCAAAATAGATGCTAAAAAGTAGAGTTCTCATCACAGAATCCTGTGGAATATCAGTAGTTACAGTTTTATGTTCCTAGAGATTACCTGCAACCTTCACATCTTGTGTTCTATCAAATAGCTCTCAAATAGCTAAGTTGCAATCCAGCAGACAACATGGCAGATTTTACTGAGATTTAGTACTTTATTGATAATACCAACATGGGGGAATGATATCAAAATCTGTGGTCAGATCTAGGCAGGCGGCATACACTGAGCCACCATTGCCCAATGAATGTCTCAGTGAACTTCTCAAAGAACCTTATCAAGTTTATGAGGTAAGATCTAGCATCCATAAATTCAGAAAGGTTTGGGTCAAGGTAAGAACTGTTGCCGATGCCTGCAGTTATAATTTAGATATTATTTGTTCCATGTCTTTACAATGCTGAAACTGAGAGGCCTTCAGTTAGTAGGGCCTGAAGAAGCATCACCTCTATATCGTAGTAACACACTTCTTCAGTTTTGTGGAACAAGTCCAGTGGCTAAGATAAAGAATAGATCGAGAAGGGGTTTTGGTAGCTCATATTTAGCACTGGCACTAATGCATCACAGTACGCTGTCAGCATTACTTTTAACTTTAGACAAGGATTCTTGGGCTTGTTCTACTGTGAGTTTGGGATAAGGAAACAGAGCTGAGAAACTGAGACAGATGATACAAGTGGGCAGGATAAAATTAAAACTAAATTTGCCTGAAAAGATATCCCACTATATCCTTTTGAATGGAGTGGGAAGTATTGAGCACCATTCCTAAGTTGAACAAGTCTTTGGTATCAGTGGCTAGTTTATGTTCATATTCAAGTTTATATTTCCTAAAGATGCTCTTATGATGTTTGCTAGTTTGTTTTGGTGCATTTCTGAGGTGGGGGAACTGGATTTTTCTTTTCTCTTATATAGCTTATTGATATAACGGTTCCACCACATGGCTTTAGTTTTAGACTTAATATTATATTTAAAACAGATAGGCAATGACTTCACTACTCACCTACTGAAGTTCTGGTACAGGTCAGACTTGAAAGAGATAACTTTTTCAACTGGATCCAAAGATGAAGGTTTCTTTGGGAATTTGTCTAGGTCATCTGTGAGCTTTAGTCAGCTACCTATTGAAATGTCAGCACACAAAATGCTGAGTGTCATCAAACTGGGAAAAGAAAACAACAACCAAAAGTCTAGGCAAAGATCGACTCTCAAAGATCCCTCTTCTCCTTTAAGCTTCTTTTTTTGCATGGGGGGGCAAGCCCTACACACCTCCAAATGAATATATACCAACTCTGAGATTGCCATACCTCTGAGAAAATGAAATATCCTGAGAAATGGCCATCTCAGACATAGTATATGTAAGTCTGTTTTTTGGCCATTCAGTCTCCATGTTTCAGGACTCACTCCAGTGGGTCCTGATATTCCAAATGGTTACCACTGTTGTAAGTTAGTCTTAGAGGAAGCCCTCAACACTAATTCATTAAGTGAGAGGATACCAAAAGACCTAAAGTAAAATATAAATGATTTTTGGTTAGATTTTACCATAGATGAGGCAACATACGGTGAGATACAGGTTAAGGCTAAAGTAAGTAAAGGATAGATAAAGACTGTTTGGACCTCTAGTTGAGACTTTAGCACATTTATTTATTTTTGTGGTGTAAGTATACTTGACAATTGTGTGGTAGGTAAAGTCTTCTAACATAATAGTGTTCAGTTTGATATAAATCCTTTCAAGTGCAACAAAACAGTTATTGTGGCCTTCTAGGGAGGTTTACTATCAAAATGATGTGTGTAGGTTTGGCGAACACAGAATGTCGCATAACAATTGTCTGACTTTTGTGTTGTCGACCTACATGCATTCAAATCCCCGTTTCAGTGAATGTACTGTGCATTCACACATATGTGGTCGACCTTAGGACTTCAGATAACAGTACAGTGGGGATCGGGAAATTTACCCTTTTCCCCACTGTAGTGTGATCTTGGAGCTGGAATATATCATTTGCAGTGGGGGGTGCAGCCCCCTATGGGGGGTGCAGGTGGGCTTGACCCTCCCCCTGCAAAAATGGGTACTTTTGTGTTGTACAGTACATATGTACTGCCGAAAACTGCACCATCTGTTGCTGTTCTGAAAGATGCAGGGTAATGTCGAATAATGCCAAGTATTCGAATTCAACATTAAATTCAACATACTGGCTTTCTTCCTCTGCATTTCACAGTGTTGTCATTCACAATTTTGATAGTAAACCCTCTAGGGATATCACTGGGGATCTGTAGCAGGAAATAATGCAGTAGTTAGATATGCTGAGTGTGATCTGAATCTCTTGACGTTCTAAGTAAGAATTTTGGGTAATTTTTCTTGAGGCAATAGGGTACTGCCTGTGACCCCCTTGCACTGGCCCAGCAATCAAGGAGCCTAATCCTCACCACTAGCACCAGCGAGGGGCATGCACATTGGGAAGGAAAATTTATTTATTTATTTTTATTTTACATTTGTTAACCGAGAAAGTCCGACTGGGTATAGGTCCATTTTTAGCGGATGCCCGGGAGAGAAAAGCTCCAGACATACTTACATAGATGCATACAGTGAAACATTACAAAATGGACATTTGTACAAGAATAGATACATGCATATTCCAGATTTTCTGGAATACATACAGAAAATCTTTAGAAATTATTAACTTTTAAGGGAGAACACATACCTTTTTAGTAGTACATGGTTGTTCAAGTTATCATCCTTACCGTAGTACATTCCAGTAGGTAAGAGACATGTAATCAATCTTCTAAATCAGTTAATGTATCAGAATAATAACAATGAAAGTTTCTACATGTAGCAAGGATTTCATTTATAGATAACAAGTACACACACAGTAAACTACAATTTCCCTTAAGAGCACACAGAGATCAAGGTCAGTCTGGGGCTGGTTTCTCCCTTTCACTCCAAATCCCCAATAAGATTCCCCAATGGTACAGCTATAAGGTACAGATCTCAGTATAGTGGTCAAGCCAAAACCTCCAGCACCCTCTCTGTCCAGCCAGTGCTTCATGTCCCTGCACAAGTAGCTGACACACACACACACACACACACACACACACACACACACACACACACACACACACACACACACACACACACACACTTTGAGATATGAGTTATATAAAATACACAGACACTCCTGGGGAAGGCTGGCACAGGTTCTCCAGCTATGCCCCCTTCTCTGCAGACTATAAGGTAGAAATCACTGCCACCAACCACTATCAGCTACTATAAGGCCCTTCCCAAAGGATGACCAATTTCACTGTGCAGTATTACTGTTATCCAAACAATAACTGTGACCCAGGGGTAAAGCTATTGGAGTGGCTTGGACAGCATCACCGAATGCATGCAATGTACTCTAAGAGCTTAAATTATCTCTACAAAAAACAGCCACAGTTTAAAGGTTTAAAATATTTAATAATAAATAATACAAACACAAGACAATACTTATTACTTCAACACAATGACATTACAGAGTTCAGAAATTAAAGGGAAAATTCTTTAAAATAATACCGTACAATGGTCTGACATAAATATAGAAAACAGCAGATTAATCTGGCTAAATTTCTATCTAACTCTAAGAGAAATCACTGTTCTAAATAAATATCTTACTTACAGAGCAAAGCAAGTGCTGGTGAGCTGATGTCCGCTTTAGACAAAATCCAAAATGCTCTCCTTTCTTTCTGTCCTTAAATTGATAAAACAGTACTGCTGAGTCATTTCAGATTACATCATTCTTAACAGTTCTGATTTAGTTTCCCAGGCTTACAGAACTTAAAATTGACATTTCTTTTTGTAATCTGCACCTGCAGGAAGCCAAAGCAATAAAAAGACACTTTACATTAACTCTTACATTAACTCTTGTCCTAAGATAATAGAACGAATTGCTTAGTCCGACATCTTGTCTCTGAGCTTGAGATCAAACAACCATACAATGCTTTACTTATCAGCTTTCTTTCAGCAGGGCACATTGCGGTTACATTTTTGAAGCTCAGAATATATAACAGTTTTCTTACATTTGTAAACAGCCTGTGAATTACATTAATATTTACAAATGACAGAATTATTTACAAAATTCTATCTAGCTAGCCTGGCAGCTTTCACATTGCCAAAAAATATTTGTCTGAGATGATGGGTTTCTAGCAAAAACTGATACTCCCTCACAATTACCCTTAGGTCTGAAAGCATGACAGGTGCTGAATACTGGTATAGATGTAGTTTTTTCTCTGCACTGGAGCCAAGTTTCAGTAAGTATACACTATGAATGCATTCAAATTGTAGAAGTGCCTCAGATTCTGGCATCATTTTGTTAAAACTTCTTGTAGTTCCACTGATTTTTCTTTTTGTTATTTTTCTTTTTTTTGGTTAATTTTCTGGTTCTGCTCAATTTCTGTGACAACTTTACACACTTTACAACCATCAGTAAGTGATTTTATCAGCTCGTTCAACAGTTCATTAACGTGGCACACATCAATGGCTTTTTCAAGTGGTAGGTCTGAATATCTCAACAGCCTTCATCTTATGTGTTAGATATTTATGCAAAAAAGGAGGCCAGCACCAAGAGTGATACCTGGGTTTATTCCAAAAGATAATGAATCACACATGGTAGTGAATCAAACCGGTTTCGGCAGTTTTGCCTTCATCAGTGATTACCATCTTGATAATGTAACAGTCTATGTGTACATACAGCACTACATCTCAATCAAGTAATTGAAGAGACCATAATAACAAAAACTGAAAAAGTCTCTATAGTATATGAATGAGCAATCTAATTTTTAATTCTTTGCTGTTATTATACCAACTACAGGTGGTCATTAAGGTCAGGGGGAAAAAACGGCTCCTCGCCTTATAATCCACATCTTTTCTTTATCATTCAAAATAAATAAATCAAGCATTTTGCAAATTGTGGAACAGACTGTGTGGTCTATTTGGCCACGTGTTCCTGTTCATCCTTTTATGTTGGGCAAACGTCTAGACCTTTCAGAATAAGAATGTTTGAACATCTAAGTGATATTCGAAACAAACGAATGACTAATGCACTTTACAGACATGTATGTGATTATAAATCAGCAATATTTCATTTTTGTATTATTGATAAGATAGTGGGTGATAGACTGAACAAGTTAGGGTGGCATAGTATTTTGAATGATAAAGAAAAGATGTGGATTATAAGGCAAGGGGCTCTTTTTTCCCCTGGCCTTAATGACCACCTGTAGTTGGTATAATAACAGCAAAAAATTAAAAATTAGATTACTCATTCATATACTATAGAGACTTTTTCAGTTTTTATTACGGTCTCTTTAATTACTTGATTGAGTTGTAGTGCTGTATGTACATATAGACTGTTACATTATCAAGATGGTAATCACTGATGAAGGCAAAACTGCCAAAACTGGTTTGATTCACTACCATGTTTGATTCATTATCTTTTGGAATAAACCCAGGTATCACTCTTGGTGCTGGCCTCCTTTTTTGGATTTTGTGTTTGCTTTTTGGCTGGTTGCACCTGCCTTACATGCGGAGTTCATTTGGGTTTTGATTAGATATTTATGCCACACACAATTCTGCCTCTGATCAACAAACCATACAGTTCTCCAAATTCACAATCATGCATCTTGTGACTCACATAAGTCACATATGCATCAACACTTTTTTTGTTCCCCCAGTGGTTTCTGGCAAAAAAAAAAGCCAATGTCAGAAATAGGGTAAAGTCTTTTTTGGCTCACAATAAACCTAACATTTAGTTTCTGACATACTGTTTTCCTTTTTCTCACTTACAGCAAAAGCACTAAAAGCCTGAATAGCTTTCCAATCTGCAGGATAAATAAACATGGAACTGTAATCTTCTCAGGTTTGTCGCTGAGGATACACACAGCAAAAAAACAGTGCAAATCTTTTTTTTCTAGGACTTGTGGTTTTCTAGCAATTTTCTCAACAGTTTTAAAACAGTTATAGACTGACTCATCATTCTGAGCTATAAACTGAAGACCCCCCCCCCCACATTGCATTAGACTAAGAAAAGCTCCAACCTTTTTGGAGCCAAGGATGATGTCTAGTCACTGTTGGGGTGGTTCTGATTCCCAAAGTAGCTTCTTTGTATTTTCCTGATGGTGCTCTTATTCATAGGGGAACTTCAATCTCAAATTTTTGCAATCTGCTGAAAGTTATAGAGGTTATTAAACTTAACCTATGGAAGCTGAAGAAATCTCAGGAGCCATTTTTGTCTTCAAAAAAATGTTTTATTGTTTGCTGAGACAGATGAGTGCTGCTCCAAATCCTATGGTTAACTAAGGATCCTTCTTGAGCTTATATGACTTGTCCCTCCCTGGGCATGGCCTCCCCTGGGAGAGGGGTGAAGTTGAGGCCTGTTGAGGAGCTGGCCAAGGGGAGGTGCTGCCCTTACAAAGTTTAACCCTTTTGTAACTACTGGTCCTTCAGTTTACACATCCGCTGTATTTCAATACAAAGCAGTTAATTATCTGCACATATGATCTATTAAAGTGCAAAGCAGTCAATTACCATCAATGTTAACAAAATAAACAAAAAATATTTTTTGGTGTAGCCTTTTTGTTTTCTTGTAGTACTGTGAACCAACACTTTTAATAGTGTCCAGATTTATACCCTTGTCTTGGGTACCCATTATTTTAGGATGGAGATGTTGTGCCGCTTTCACCTATGTTTTTTCAGATCTCTCTCATCTTTTTCAGTTTAAGGCTAGTGGTGGATTACAGGTGTTATTTTTGTTAGATTTTTATGGGATAATACATCATGTATTGCCATGGAGTTTTTTGCCAGGCACATTATAGACCATGTGGCTTATGTATCTAACTCAACTCCAGAGGGGCTTCTGAATGTGTCATCTTTGGGATAAGACTTTAAATAGAGGTCCTATCTGCCTGAGATGGAGGAAGCTCAAATGGATATAAAAGATCCCACGGCACCTATACAAAAGAGTATGGGTGTCCTTTGTTTATATACAAAAATAACTCTTATTTACAAAATATTTATATGTTTACAAATATTTACAAGTGTACACACACACACACACACACACACACACACACACACACATATATATATATATATATATATATATATATATATATATATATATATATAAATTCATGTTTTCACAAATTCATAGCTAATTACCGGGCTATCTTTCTTAATAGGCCATTCTAAGCCTAGCCAATTTCCTTCCCCAAGGTGAGACTCAAACACTATACCTTGTGTTTGTGGGTCAAACATCCTAACCATTATAACAAAACCCAGACATTAACTGTGTATATTCTTTTTCATTCATTTCCTTTTTTTCTTTTGTACTTATTCCCTTACATTTTCTTTTTCTGTCTTTTACCCTTTAACAAATAGATTTTTTTCATTTTACTATCTCACAATTTATGTCCTCTTCATCACTTATTTCAGAACCTTCTATATCCTATTTATTTTTTTTTCTCATCTAATTTTTCTTCTATTTCTACTACTTCTAAAATGTCTTCTCTTTGTTCATTTTCTTCTCTTTATTTTTCTTTTTCCTTATTTTTATTTTCATTTTTGCAATCCATCCATAAATGTCCAATTTTGTTACATTTATAACGTTTCAATTCACATATTTCTCATCATGTCCCATTTCCCTACAAATATATTTTCTTTTGTCACAGTTACTTATCAAATGTTCTTCTTTTCCACAAAAATGTTTTAGGTTGTCCCCAGTATTTTATAACACTCCTATTCCTCTCCACATTTTTCATGCTTGGTATATATATATATATATATATATATATATATATATATATATATATATATATATATATATATATATATGGATCCAGGTCAGTACATCGACAAGTGAGAAGATCGACATCCACTTCTCCGACATGAAAACACCGACACATGAAATAATCGAAACTGCAAATCACGGACATTTAACAGGTAACAGGTTTAAATTCCGCTAATCATGCCTACCATGTTTTAGTAAGTGTGGCAGAGGACTAAGTAATACAATGATCGTAACACATGCATAACACTGCCACACTTAATAAAACATGGTAGGCATGATTAGCGAAATTTAAACCTGTTACCTGTTAAATGTCCGTGATTTGCAGTTTCGATTATTTCATGTGTCGGTGTTTTCGTGTCGGAGAAGTGGATGTCGATCTTCTCACTTGTCGATGTACTGACCTGGATCCATATATATATATATATATATATATATATATATATATATATATATATATATATATATAATTTTTTCTCTTTCTATTTTAACACAATTGTACACTCCCAGTCACCAATCCATAACCCCCTTTTGTCATAAACTTTTGTTGTAAAGTCCAGTACTTCTTTACATAAAGCTCTTAAATGTCCTTTCAAAGTCTCTCCTTCTACCTCTGTTCAAAATTATACATACAATTTCCTTTTTGTTTCCCTGTTAAATGCTTTTATCACATACAGATACCATAGGTTACATTCTTTCTTTTTTCATATTCTCCAAGAAAATATTCCATTGAAAAAGCAGTCTCAAATAAAATGTCACACAATTTCTCTTTGTTAATAAGAATAAATGCTCTTACACCCAAAGGGGCTATTAAATTCTCCCACACTTCATACCTGTCTACTTCCTTATCTTCTTTACTTTGAATCCTTACCATGTACTTCCATTTGTCATTTTCTTCTGACTTCCTTCCTGCTACTCCTCTTTTGCCTTATTTTACTTTCTCTGTATATGTTTTCTTTCCCATCTCACCACTGTTCCTCAGGATTGTCTCTGCATCTTCTCTTTCTATTTTCTCCACAATGTCCCACCAAGAAACATCTCCTTCATTTTCTGATTCACTCTGCACCACCATTTTATAAACAAATCATGCTGAAACCCTCTCAAGTCAAGGGCTGTAATTATACATCCGTCATTTGCTAACTCATCTCCATCAAACAGGTTTCTTTGAAACATTTCCTTAGAATCCTGCTGTGATGCCCATGCACTGGCCCAGCAATCCAGGAGCCTCAGTCCTCACCACTAACACCAGTGAGGGGCATCCACATTGGGAAGGATAACAAATACACACACAGTAAAGTACAATTTCCCTTAAGAGCACACAGAGATCACAGTCAGTCTGGGGCTGATTTCTCCCTTTCTCTCCAGATCCTCAGTAAGACTCCCCACTGGCACAGCTATAGGGTCCAGATCTCAGCCTAGCGGTCAAGTTAAAACCTCCAGCACCCTCTCTGTCCAACCACACTTTGAGATATGAGTGATATACAAACACACAGACACTCCTGGGAGAAGGCTGGCTCAGGTTCTCCAGCTATGCCCCTTCATGCCAGGATATAAGGTAGTAATCATCACCGCCAACCACTAATATCAGCTACTAATAAGGCCCTTATCAAAGGGTGTCCATTTATTACTGTGCAATATTATTATCCAAATGGTAAGTGTAACTGAACAGCTAGGCTTATTGTAGTGGCTTAGTACAGTATCACTATATACATGCAATGTACTCCATAGCTTCAATTATCTCTACATAAAACAGCCACAGTTGAAAGGTTTAAAAATAATAATAAAAAATAAGAACACAAGACAATACTTCTTACTACACAGTGCTAGTCAAGAGTTCAGAGATCACAGAGAAATACTTAAAAATAATACAGTAGAAAAGTTCTGAGATCAATACAGAAAACAACTACTCTAATCTTCCTATTTCCTAGCTATATCTAAGAGCAAACACAGTTCTAAAATAAACTTACATATAGAGCAAGACAGTGCTGGTGATATTGGATGTTCTGAATACAAATGCTCTCAGTGTCTCTCTCTCTCTCTCTCTCTGTCCTTAAATTGATAACAGAGTAATACCGACTCATTTCAGATTACATCATTTTTTTCGCTGGTTCCCAGGCTAACAGAAACTCAGACTTTAGCAGCCCTTTTGATCTTGCACCTGGTCAGGAAGTTACAGCAATAAAATACATTATACATGCAAATTCTAGCAATTACCACTGGTCTCAAAACAATAGCAAGAATCCCTTCATGCCGACATCTCGGCTCCGAGTTTTGAGATCAAACAATTATATAATGCTTGACTTATCAGATTTCCTCCAGCAGAGTGCAATGTGGCAAGATTTTTGAAGTTCAACATTTAACAAAGAGAACAAGCATGTGGCTTACATTAATATTTACAAATGACAGAATTATCTACAAGATCCTATCTAGCTAGGCTGGCAGCCTTTGCATATCTTCGCACCTGCACACATTCTCTGGTCTCAATATTTGCTTTCTCCTTTATTTCTATTACCACTCCATCATCTCCTTCTGTCCCCATCTGCCTCTCTGTTTATCTGGGCCATCTTTGCAGCTGGATTGAAAACAGGAAGTGCTCATCCAAAATGGGCCCCACTCACAACAATGACAAGTAGGGGAAGTTCCCTGATGCCTCAGGCAAATTTCTCCTAATAGTATAAGTACCACCTTAGGTTTCCCCTGAAAAGTCTACTAGCCTAGTGGTACTAACCTGGTCAACAAAGGCTAGATAAATAAATACAGAAAAAAATAAGTAAATAAAATTACTCTTAAAGGCATAGTACACTGTAAATATAGATGGAGACCACAAAAAGACGGGGAGATGTTATTGCCTTAGATTCTGCACGCCATAAGGCTTAAGACCTCCATTTCATAAGCTCTTTGTAGCTTCTGTAGTAGCATTGGTTTTCCCATATAAACGAAGCAAAACCATACCTCACAGCTGTCCGTGACTTTGCAAAATGTCCATGATTTTGCCTAATATTTTTGCCCAGTCCGTCATAAAATGTTTGATTTTCTAGTAAATCACTGAGGATTAGGTCAGTCAGTAATGCCACTCATTAGAGTTTCATATTCCCTATTGTTAAGAAAATGCATGATGATTCAAAACTTGTTGCTCTATTAACTTCAAGAAAGTTACAGTAATAATTAAAATTGAGTCAGATTTGGGGCCTTTGTACCCCCATTATTTTGACTTTATCTAGAATTCTTGAGCAAAGAAATTAAGAGATAGAAGCCAAACAAAGACTGTAAACCAAAGAAGGCAACACCTCCATGACCACTTTCCAAGAAGTGAAGTGACAGAGACAGACTATAAAAGGACAACTTTAGTAAGTCATGTAATCTATAGAAATCTATTTACATAAAGGACATAACAGTTTGATTATGTTGTGGTGCATGACATGATTCAGAGAAATTAGTTTTACAAATGCTACCAAAACTGAACAGTCAGTTTTGTTTTCTTCTACTCAGTCTGTGTGAGAAGGGAGTCTAGAAAAGTAACCTGATTCTAGGATCCTTGCTGGATAACTATTCATGAAGTACTATAGTTGTCTGTGTTTAAAATGAGAGCCAAGCAATGGTATGTGTGATATGGAATTGAAATGTTTACACTCTAATGGACTACCATGAAATGTTTACACTGTTATAGACCACCAATATGCCAAATGTAAGATGTCTACCAACAGCAAGGAAGAGTAACATGCAGTTAAGACAATAAACTGCATTTTGTTGACTTGAGTTTGATCCTCTGCCCTCTGTTTATATACTATGTGATATTATGGGATACCAAACTAGTCCTTAAACCAGCCCAAAGCACCTGGTTCAGCTTTAAAAAAGATACTTGTTAATGAATTTTATTAGATTAACCACAAATCTGATGGCACAGTTGTAGGTTTTATTCTCTTACGGGACTTGTACGTGAATTGGCCATCCTCTAAAGTTGTAAGTATACACTGTGTGTGTGTGTGTGTGTGTGTGTGTGTGTGTGTGTGTGTGTGTGTGTGTGTGTGTGTGTGTGTGTGTGTGTGTGTGGTGTGTGAGAGAGAGAGTGTGAACAGTGAAAGTGATCGAGCGATCCTGGCAGCAGCAGTTATGAGGTCTGCAAACCTCTTGACATACCTCTCAACTGTGTGTGCCCTATAATGGTTCAGCATCCCATTTAGAATTAGCTTCCATACCATGCTTCCATTGGTTCCATCTTCCTCACAATCATGATTTGGATTAAGTGGATAACTTGAGAATAAATGAATGAACAAAAGCATAAATTAAAAATAACAATGATAACAATGTCCTCTATCAAGCAATATGTCTAAAAGGTCAGTTGAGGAAATATGGTACAAGTTTCACTTTCTTCTGCTAAGGTAAGCTTATTGATAATGTGTAGCAACCTTGCCATTAAAAACAGGCGTAGCCACAGTGAAGCACAGAGCTCCCCAGTGAAATTAATGAACTTCTCTAAACCCTTCATTTCAAGCTCAGACAGAAAAAGAATTTCATTGCTGATAACATTCACTATGCAGCTTTAAGATGATGAAGATGTTAAAAAACAATTCTTCAAACGTACCCGAGTTGTGACTAAGACTGTCAGGGATGGCAGGATCATTCTCTATAGTGATGCCGACATTACAGTATGACTTGATCTGGATCACTGAACTAGCAAAACTGGAAAGGAAGTCATGGGGGGAAATAATCAGTTCTAGCAGCATCGAGATCCTAAGCAAATGTATGGAACATGGAGGGTCTTCACAAATACCACAAGTGGATAACTAATAAGCAAAAAACTTACTGGAGACACATTCAGTCCAAGTAATGGCATATTTCTATGTCCTTGGAACATGCCATACTACCAACTTTCTGAATGTTGTTCAGTCACATTCAAAGGGCCAATAACAATATTTTGAGGTTATTCTTTTTCACATTGTTGTATGACTTTAGAGTTGCTATATATCAGGTTGGGGAATGTAGAATCTCTCCCCATATAATGGTGGAGAGGTGCTTGCCCGTCTGCAAAAAAGCCTTTTTTTCTGTTTGACAAAATTGCCTTTTGGCAATTAGTTTTATACCAAATGGCATTTGGGAAAATATATTCAGTAGATCAGAACATTTCAGCATCAGGATGTCGATCTGAAGATCTAATGACTACTGGGTAGCCACTGCTGTGAACAAGTGTTTCAATCCAAATAATCACAAGCAGTGAAAAATCAATCTGAATAAAATTTAGCACAACATTTCTTCAACATTCATAATAATGTTTCTGAATGAAATTCTCTGCTAGACTACAGCTAATAACATTTTTGAGAGATAAAAGTCTGAAAGGGTCCCTGAACTACAATCCACTTTGTGCTGAAATGCATTGAATAGATGACTTTTCAGCACTGGAGCTGATGATGGAAATACTTGCTGGGATTCAAGCTCTATTTAACCATTTAAGAAGTTCCAACTGCACTTGGGCTGATGGCATAAAGATTAATACCTATAGATCAATGTACATATTCAGAGAAATATCAATATTTTCTGAAGTAAAAGCCAATACCAAAAGGCTCTGGCTGACTAAGTTTACAGATGACTACAAGGTAGGAGTCACTGAATCCCTAAATGACTTATCCATCCTGCAGGAAGGTTTGTCCCAAATAAATAAGTGGTGCCAAAAAGCATGTACTAAAACTAATGCCAAAAAAGCATTATTGTATCCTTTGGGAAGTCATCTATTCCAGGGAACTAAGACATTAGCAATATACCCCTAAGAGTTGACCCAGTTGTTCAGGATTTGGGAATTTATGTGGACAGTGATCTCACTTTCAGCAACATTGGTCCATTGTAGTAAGAAAGTCCTTCTATACTGCACAGCTTATAAACAAAGGGATTGTGTCTAGATGTAGGGATGTCATTGCAACCCTTTACTCAGCCCTCAATAGGCCAATCATAGAATATAATGCCCCATTTGGGATGTATCTGTTCAGACACATGTAACAACTGGAATACCTACAGAGATACCTTACTAAAAGGATACAAGGCATAAACAACATGTCTTACATTGACTGACTCAAAGTCCTGTCACTATACTTGGTATTCTACAGACTGCTAAGAGGTGACGTTTATCTGACATACAAGGTATCCTCCAACCCAGTACTGATGGGTTTACTGCAAAACTACAAGACTGCCCCCTGTATTGACAATGGACAGAAGCAGTTTCTAAATGCTTTATCCCATGCATGCGTCTCCTAAAATTATCTATTGTATGATCCCAGTTATTCTCATTACAAATATATATAATTTATGGATATATATATAATTATTGACCATAGAATGGGTAAGGCCAGTCTCTAACCAAATGATATAGTTTAATTTGAGGACAAAAAGGGAAACTGGCTAGCCTAATAAGGGCTTGCAAGGGCAGCTAACCCAGTACTTACCTATGAACCTACAAACCTATAATCAATAAGATTCCACTCTCTAGTGACAAATGGGACATACAGACCTTCTCCCAAAACTGCAAGGTTATTTATAATCCATACTCCATTCAAAAGCAGACATAATGGTCTGAAAATACAAATGAATCTATCCAAATTAAATAGAAGGAACTCACTGATATACGTTTGAACATGAAACAGTGTTAGTAGCTCAATGGGTAGTAGATTCACATTTGATGCTGAAGATCAAAAAGCTATGCATTCTATTCCCACCCAGGTAGGATTAATTGGGTCTATATTAGAACATCGAAGTTTCAAAACTTCGAATGTTCTAATATCAACCCCTATTCAGTGAAAGATGAAAACATCGAACATACAGAACATCGAATTTTTTCCTAGGGAAAAAATTTGCTGTTCCAAAACACATACATACAACACAAGCACATCAAACAAACAGCAATCCACACACATACACCTAAAATCTTACACCTAACCCTACACTAAACTATACACACACACACACCACTAACTATCCACTTACCTTAACCCTAACACTAAGGTCCGTCACTATTGCACACTCACCTCACCCACGCCCTAACCCTTAACTCATCTACCCCGCCCTAACCCTCACATCCACACAATCGCACACTAACCTGACCCGTGCCCTAACCCTAACTCACCTTACCCGCCCTAACCCTCACGTCCACACAATCGCACACATACCTAACCTGCACCCTAACCCTAACTCACCTAACCTGCCCTAACCCTCACATCCACACAATCGCATACATACCTAACCCGCACCCTTACCCTAACTAACCTAACCCACACTCAGTCGTATACTTACCTGAACCTGACCCGTAACTTTCTACCACAGCACTGAAAATAGCGAAGCAACAGAAACGGACAACCAAATTCTTTCCCTAGGAAAAAATTTGGTTTTCTGTTGCTTCAATATTTTCAGCTTTCACTGAATAGGGGTTGATATTAGAGCATTTGAAGTTTTGAAACTTTGATGTTCTAATATAGACCCGGATTCATTTTATATTACTGACTCTGCAGCATAGGAAGTGGGAGGCAGTACTACTGAATGTATTGTAATTTGAATGATAAACTAAGATCCCTTTTGCCTGAGTTGATGGTAGCTCAAGTAGATGTAAGAGATCTCATGACACTTTTTTTAAACACCTTTATTGAATTATCACTTGTGACACAGGCAAACATTTATATAAAAGTAATCAAACTGTATTAACAAGTTCACATTTACAAACATCATACTTCACATATATAAGCTATATATCACATAACCTAAGCAACATTGCATAAATTATTCAATTCCTGCCTTTTTTAACAAGGAACATCTTTATTAAACTATCACTTATGTCATAGGCAATCATATATTTATATAAATGAAAACAAACCACACTGACATAATCCTAGCTGCAAGCATTTTACATCACAAACCATACTGATACACTCACAGTTGCAAACATTACACATCACTTATAATCTACCTAATCATTTTCAGTCAGACATTACATCGCTCATTTAAGTCCTGCCTTCCTTTACACCTCATTCCTCCCCTGTATCTATTGTTCCCACAATTCCCTTTTTTTTCTATGTAGTTTGTTCCTACTCTTGTCTAAAGATCAAGTTCCAGTTGTTTTATCTCTGCTGTTATATTCACTGCTTCTGGTATAATTGGTTTAGACACTTTTTGAAAAGACGGGGAAATTTCACCAGTTTGTTGTCCAAACTCCCCCTAGTCAGAAGGAATACCTCCTTGACCTATTGGGACCCATCTGTTCAACAAAAAATAAATAAATAGTTGAGAAAGATGCTGTGACACCCCTGCACTGGCCCAGTAATCAAGGAGCCTTAATATTCATCACTGGCAACAATAGGGAACATACACACTGGGAGGATGACAAGTACACACACAGTAAAGTGCAATTTTCCTTAACAGCACACAGAGATCACAGTCAGTCTGGGGCTGGTTTCTCCCTCTTTCTCCAGATCCCCAATAAGACTCCCCTCTGGCACAGGGTTGAGATCTCAGCTATGTGGCCAAACCAAGATCTCCAGTACCCTCTCTGTCTAACCACTGCTTCGTGTCCCTACCCAAGTAGCTGACACACTCACTCCTTGAGATTTGATTTATATTCAAACACACACACATACCCTTGGGAAAGGCTGCCACAGGTTCACTAGCTATGCCCCCTTCTGCCCAGACTATAAGGTAGTTTTCACTGCACATCTGCCAACTCTTATCAGCTGCTTTAAATCCCTTAGCAAAGGGTGTTGAATCCTACTGTGTAATGTTACTATTAATCCAAATGGTAGTCTGACCAAGAGCAAGGCTATTTAGAAGTGGCCCGTATAGTGTCATCAAATAGATATGCAAGTACGCTAAGAGCTTAAATATATCTAAATAGACCAGCCAAAATGAAAAGGTTTAATGTATTTATTAATAAATAATAAAAGCACAAAACAATGCTCAGTAAGTAATCAGTTACATCAGAGTTAAAAACGACAGCAAATATTTAAAACAACATTGCAGGGCAGTCTCAAATAAATAAAGAAAACATTTAAGCTGTACTTTACTATATTCCTATTTGAATCTAAAAGAGTTACTATGCCCCAAAAATGTACTTACACCAAGACAAGTGCAGAGGTGAGTGGATGTTTCCAGCTGATGTTGTTAGGTCAAAGACAAAGTATAAAATGTCCAGTCTTTCTCTGAGAGAGTTCTTAAATTAATAGCAAATATTACTGATGGGTTAGCTTGGATGGCATCACTTTTTGTCACCTGACTTCAGTTCCCAAGCTAACCCCCCTTTGTCAGAAACTAACAGAATTTTAGCATCTCCCTGTGAAAAATACATATCACTCAGATGTTTGCAGATCCTGGAAGTCATAAAACAATAAAACATGTCTGCATATTAAACCTAGTAATTACTTATCTTTCAAGACAATACAAAAAACTGCTAACTCTAGACATTGTGTCTGCTACTGCACTGAAACTGAGAGATAGCTTCTCCTTTATTATGTGGTTATGAAACCATTTAATTTTCATAGGTTCATAGGTTCATAGGTTGGTACTAGGCTATCGGCTCTAGGGCCTATACAAGCCTAGCCATAACAATTCCCTGGATATTTCTTCCCACAATATTTACTTCCCTGGACCCCTGTCTAGCAGGGCAACTGATGTAATCCCTGGGGTGAATTTCCTATCTCCCATCCAATCGTCAAGGTTCATTTTCTGAATCTTTTTAAGTTAACCTCCTGTGTTCCAGTTTCCATTAAACATATACATCTAAACAGTCAAAATAGAGCAGGTACATTCCTGCTCTATTCCATTAGGGCATGCTGTGGTTACATTTTAGCTCAGTACTTTACACACACTTCTGTACAAATAATATCAATATTCATAAATGACATAGAATTATTTACAAAATTCTAAATATCTGGGCTGGCAGTATTTCCCTTTGTCACAGACGCTACCACCAAATCTTTGTCTAACTTGAAAATAATATCTGGTCCACCAACAAAGGTTTCTGGCATGACTGCAATGCCAGCAATGAAGCTTTGAATAGTATCCTGGGCAGTTATAGGATGGAGGCTTGTCAGATTGCTTTCCTCAGTGGCAGGGTATAAGGCTGTGATTCTACTGAAGTATATCTTAGTGGAATCAGTGGGCTATGCTTGTCTGCTGAAGGAAGCAGAACACATCCATTTGGCTAAGAAGAAGAGCATGCCTAAACAGAATTTCATGATCTGCACTGAATGCATTTTGACAGGGTGATCACCCCCCCCCCCAAAAAAAAGGTTTCCAAAAGTATAAAAGCCCAGCTGCAACCTCATAACAGAGCAATGGTCAACTAGCCCTTAATTCTCTCATCCTGCTCTCATCCAACATACATCAGTCATTCATTAAACTACCTAAATAATGAATAACTAAAATGTGCTACCAAGTAGTCAAAAAAAACAAAACAAAACTGCAGACCTAAACAACACTTCTATAGTGTAGGGTAGGGTTATTAAGCTAGCACTGAGTTCCATAATCCTATTTTTTTACTTAAAATTTAAATATTCTGAAGCCTATGAAGAAAGTCCGTATCATCTCTGCTATCTCTAAGAAGGAATAATTGTCCATTTCTGGAAATAATTTTGACCTTGATCTCCACCAAAGCACAAAGTCCCTGTCTCTAGTTTTGTTATCCATTTCCTTCATCATAGCAGACAAGATAAGCTAGAATCACAGTTCAGATTTGGATAGGCATAGGATACATGATGTTTATTAATTATATCATACAAACAGGATAGCTCTAAACACAAACAGACCTACATTTGGATTTCAGTGACATGACAATAACATTTAAAGCCACCAGTCAGAAAAGTGCTGCTAAAGGAACTGACCAGCTTTGGGTATCCAACGGAATTAATTAGTGACCTTAAGTTTTCTGTGCTCTGCTGCTATTGTAGGGGTATAGGGTGGGTCTGCACTGCTGGTGACTCAGGTTCAAGTAGCATCTTAAGTGGTAGAGTACTGTACAGAGATGGGGGGGATACTGAGCAACTGAAGGTCTACCCTCTGTCCATGGTCGGGTGATTTCTCACAGCTGGACTGCCTTCTGTTTGAGGCTAGAGGATTATTCCCAGGTGAAAGGCACTCAGTGAGAAAGTCTTCTGAAAAATATAGGTAGCACTTGACAGTCATATCTTCCATTCTACATATGTGGCCACTTTAGACAACATAAAAAAAATTGTGTTACATTATCATAGCCCAGAATGCTGGTGCTCAGCTCTCACATACTTCTTTAACAATGTTGCTCATGGTGGAAATGAAAGGTCTATTTGGTATAATAGATGGGTTGCAACAGGTAAACATGAGTCTAGTTTAAGTGCAGGGACCAAAGATAGGAAAAAAATATGTCCTGAGATTTACACGACTGATAGCATTTCCTACAGAATGGCTGGAGAATGCTTTGGTACTGTCTGGTTCTATTCAAAGGTCAGTGTGCTGTGGAATCTGCCATGTATTGGTATACACACTAACTATAAACTTTAAAATAGTACATCTTGCTGAAGAAGCTGACCAAGGTCTGGGCCTCTTAATCAATACTAAGAGAATAGTATGCACTATCAGGCTGCACAAAATCATGCAAGTGGTCTGCCTGTCTGGCAGAGGAATAATCCCTGATTACAATCCAAACTCTGAGGTCCATATAGTGACCATACCGACTCAGGAATGGAGGAACCAGCAAAAGGGAGGGACTGACCAGCTGACATCAACTCATGCAGAGGATCAACTTAACCATATCATTAACACATGGTGCCTGGTGGATGACTGCTGGAAAAAAAACTAGGTGTATGTGTGGAAGCAAGCATGTGCCACCTGGGTTGTACCGTAAACCCTACTTCAGAAGTGTGCACTTTTGGCTAGTGGAGAGATTGGGGGCACAAGGAAAAATCCTCCAGCAAAAAGCCTTGGATGAAACAGTCAAGAATAACTCAACTTCCCTTTAACCAACCTCAAAACAGAGGCCTCATTTCCAGGGTTCTATTCTATCACGGGGTAGCCCCAGTTAGAGAGTGCAAGCCTGTCGGTCTGGCACAGGGAAAAAAGTGAACCCTTTGATGTAGCTGATGGACACAGCACCACTTGGAGCTCAAAAATATATAGACAAAGATCTTTCAAATGACCTTCTGCTTACAGAAAACATTTTTGTTTGCACTCATTGCTGGCTTTAATACAACAGTGCTGCTTTTCTCATAATGCTTCATTTGTCTTCAACAGCCTTGACCTACAGAACAACATCAAGATCAAATATAATCTCTACTGTTATATGGGTGCGAAACTTGAAAGATTTACTGACATCTAAAGGAGAGAAAAAATTTGAAAAGTGAAAGTTTAAAAGGATAAGAAATAATGGTAAAGAAACCTCAGACAGTAGACTTCTTTTCAAGATGAAAACATCTGCAATTTGTACAGGGAGATGTGTGATTGTATTACTGACAGTCTGTCAAAAAGCACTAGCACAGATCTGAAATAATTTTCCATTTGCCTCTGTTGTGCAAATGTTAGTGCAACCAGAGCCATACTGTAGATGGGTCTATATTATAACATCGAAGTTCGTAAACATCGAATGTTATAATATCAAACCCTAAACACCGAAATCTGCAAACATCGAACAGTCAGAATAGCAATTTTTTTCCCAGGAAAAAGAAATCGCTATTCCAAGAAACATACACACAACACAAACACACACAAAAAACAGCAATCCACACACACACACACACACACACTTAAAATCCTACATCTAAACCTAAACTAAACTGTACATACACTACTAGCTATCCACTTACCTTAACCCAACCCTAACCCTAAGGTCCGTCACTATCGCACACTCACCTCACCCGCGCTCTAACCCTAACTCACCTAACCCGCCCCCTAACCCTAACCTACACACAACCGCACACTTACCTGACCCACGCCCTAACCCTAACCTACACACAATCGCACACTTACCTGACCCGCGCCCTAACCCTAACATCCACACAACCGCACACTTACCTGACATGCTCCCTAATCCTAACTCACCTAACCCGCCCCCTAACCCTAACCTACACACAATCACACACTTACCTGAACCCGACCCATAATGTTCCAACACACCGAACGCTGAAAACTGCGAAGCCACAGCAATGGCCCACCGAATTCTTTCCCTGGGAAGGAATTCGGTGTCCTGCACCTTCGCTGTTTTCAGCGTTTGACATTACTGGTTCGATATTATAATATTCAAACTTTATAAAATTCGATGTTATAATATAGACCCACTGTAGATGGTCTATGTTCACATCTTATGTAAGAGTGACATTGTTGTATTCATTATATGCATTTTTCTAATTTATTCTGCAGAACTATCCCAGAAGCAATATAAGACAATTTGTGCAGCAGTGCTTTCTCAAACAAGAGATATGGACAAGACATGCTGTGAAGCTTTCACTAATCAACAAAAATATCCTCCACCCCGCCTCGTATGCTACCTCTATACTGACTTAAGTCCAACCATTACTTATCCAGGACCATCTTCTGGAAAGTGAAAAGCCATCTCAGAAGGGAAATAGGTCTCAAACTCCTAGAGAAAAGAGGTGCATGTTTTCTTCTGTTAACGCTATGCATAGCATCATGAATGCAAACAGATGTACTTCTTTCCGATTCTTTTCCTTGTCTGACTGGGTGTAATGACTTCATCTGTATAATAATCTTCCTAGGAGGTGATGATCATGTGATATTCAGCATAAGATCCCTTATTATTCAACGACTGAATCAGTCTTGTGTACTTTATCGTAGTTCGACTACTCGTTAAGAAGCAACTCCAACACATCAGCTGTTTACACCATAGCTACAAAATGAAAAGAAGGTGCTTAAGTTAATCCTGCTTCAGAAAGTGACTTGTGCTAAATTAAGATTTATTCGTTCAGCATCCTGGGAAGCTGGAATTCTACATGTTATGAGAAAATTCAGTTTGACATTTTCAGTTTTGGGGAATGGTGCCTATGAACTATGCCCGAAAGAAATAGCAATGAAATAACTTTCTGGATAACAACCACGAGTACAGACATTGCATCTAAAAATATCAACATGTACATTACAGAAACCATGACTGAGCAAGCAAAAGAGAACAAGTAAGAATGAAAAACATGTAATCAGCATAGCCTAGGCAATACTTGTAGACCACCACCTTAGATATTGGGAGGGGACGATGAGCAAAGGAAGGCTGCTTGCATAAGGTCATATAATGAATGAGATAGATGATATTAGTCCATCTCATATTCACTCCAGCAGCTTGGGCACTTTAGACCATGGTAGGTATTAGTTAAGTTTTAGTGGTACTACTACTACTACTACTCAAAGACACCTGAGTGCAAGGAAAGGTCGCCATTAAATGACTGTATAGAAATGATAACACAGATCCCTCGCCTATAAACAGTGGCAGGCATCCATGGAATGTCTTTAACAAGACATTTGTTTTCCCTTTGTCACATCACTCGTGTTGATTTTTTTATCTGTAAATTTTCCATTATCATTTTTATTTTTGGGATACCACACAATCTCATAGCTATTATAAATAATCCATTTGAGCATCTTCAGCAGTTCCTAAATAAAGACTGTATTCGTTTTCTGTGCCTGTCAACTGTACCTGTAGCATTTGTATGGTCTTGCACACGTATGTGCTTTTTACTAATCGTAATGGAACAGGTCATGTTTAAAAATTCACCTGCAACACTACATCCACTAGGTTCATATTAGAAGAATGAAAACCCTAAACCGCGAACGCTCACATGAGCAGAAATGCCGGGAACCGAAAGTGGGATTGCGGGGTTGTGTTACCGTGAGGAGTGGGATATTTGCCCCTTCCTCACTGTAGTGCGACCTCGGAGTTAGAATATATAGTTAGCAGGGGGTGTGGGAGGGCGCAGCCCCCCACAATAGCAACATCGATCACTGACATTTTCGCTCATGTGAGCATTCGCGGTTTAGGGTTTTCGCTCTTCTAATATGAACCCACATCCACCTAGTTAAAATGTGATTTAAACACTCAGATATTTAACTCTGAAAGTCATGCCGTTATAATTAAAATCAAATTGTAAGTTTGCATCCTATGCAAAAAGCATTTAATAGTGTTAACTGTGTGAATTGTTTGCAATGCATTGGTAAAAGAGCATTATCTTCACTTGTGCTAACACTGTGACTTTGTACAGGCAGTAAGCTTGTATCGTCCTTCACAGCTGTCCCCAAAATGCCTGCCTAAGCAAATTTTCCAAGAAAAAGCATTTCACTTGATAATTTCATGCCTATATCTGATGCATATTTTACCCAGCAAACGCTGGTGGGGATGCTGCAGCTGCTGTTATGCACCCACCCTCATATTAAAACAATCCCTTTGAACTGGCTGAATTTAATTAGATTGCTTCAAAGTTCAGGCCTGCCGCTAAGGGACTTGTAAGGCATTCAATGTTCCCCTCCTTCCTCAGGTCATTTTCCTTCTCGACTAACACAACCAATCTTGGTGCAAAGTTGCAGAGGATTAGTTGTTAAAAATCAATGCACCACAGGGAGTTCTGGGAAGTGTAGTCCAGCTAACCTTATAAAGTGCTTTAAAGACATCTTGTAGGTGCAGGTGGTCCCTCTTCAGAATGCAGTCATATCTGCAACTGTCTACGCCACCAGAGTCCTGTCAATGGCATTACCTTGAGCTGTGTTGCCTCTGATGGTGGCCAGCAATGAGGCAAATAAAAAGAGCTATGATCAGCAGGATCTGGTTCCTTTGTGTCAGCAGGGTTAATCACAGACTCTTCTGCATTTCTCTACAAAGGATTGGGGGGGGTCAGCAAACACAAAGCAATTAAGTCTTGCAGTACCCACCAGGGAGGAAGGTAATTAGGATCAGACGAAAAAAAGTGCAGCTCCCAAACAGGTAGTGGCGGCTTCATAAATCATCAGTCAGGTGACAGATACTGGATGTTGAGTGGGGAGGGGGGTCATATGACTACCCGGTCCAGCTATGAGGGGTGGGCTAGGCTGCCAGCCAATTGTTTGTTTCTTTGCCTTCTTGCAGTGAGGTAGTAGGGAATGACCTGGAGATAACCTTGTTCTTTTCTAACCTTTTCCCATTTGCAGCTGCAGGCTTTGCTTTCTTAATAGCTGACTGGAGCAGATGTCTGTTCCCCTGCCATCAGCTGTACTGCTATACAATGCTTTCTGTGATGCCTTTGCAAAGGTGTAGTAACAAAACAGCTCAAGATGTCTTTAAAAAATTCTTAATAGGTGCACAAAGGTTCTTTTCACTGGTTCTCTCATACTGTCTCAGTAAACAATGCCAGCTCTAAATCATTTAAATGCCCCATGCACAAGATTATTCATAATGCAGACTAAATGCTTGGTTTATTTTGTTTGTCCATTTTAGAGATTAAAGTTAATTGCATAGCAAAAACACTTAATGGCTGTAAACATTTAGATACAGATTGTGTGCAGATACACAATGCTTATAAGGCAGGAATAAGATTCGGGTAGTTCCATCAGTACTTCTATTCGGCTATGTCAAAAAATGTTACTGTTAAAAACATTTGGACAGCAGTGTGTTAACCAACAGAGAATGCAGCTTGAAGATCATTAGTCAGACGCTGATAGGGCCTTTTATTAGGCTAATGAATGGATTTGAAACCTCACAAGTCTCTTCATCATCTTTATCAGGTTTATTTCCAAACAGAAATTGAAATTTATTTTTAAGGGGCTTGAATTAGACAAATGTCCTCTGGTTCCATAAGACAGAATGCTAATTTTGTAGGAGCAAATTAAAAAAGTTCTGTTATTTATGGTTGCCACAATATAAAACAAGCACAACTGTAAGCTTAGGGATGCAGTTTATTTGAAAACTATAAAAACTGAGCAACAGCATTCTGAAGTAGAAAACTGATTTGTTTAAATACACTGCTTTATGGGTAATATATGCAAATACCACGACGGATGTTTCAGCTGGATTGTCCATGCAGATCTTGCAAATAATGTACAGTGCTTAAAAAAACTGCACACTACAGGTTCCACAGGTAGGTGATCTGATTGGTTTGTGCTAATGGTAGATTTCATGACCAACAAATACACATGACCATTGCCATTCAATGATAAAAGTATTTTTAGGCACTCATTTGTCCTAAGTTCTTAAGTAACTAGAAAGAACAGCACTGCTGCCTTACAAATTATTTGAGGCACAGGTTCCATGAATTCTGCATGAGAAAAAGAGATACAGCATAATGCATTTTCTACCAAAAACAGGAAAGGGGGTTGTGGATGAATGGATAGAGGGATGGACACTTTGTACAACTTAGTGTATATATATATATATATGGGTCTACTTCAAAACATCTAAAACCCATAACATCAAATTTCATAACATCGAAAATGTGCATCAGAACATCAAACACTACAAATCACAAGAAAATAAAAACACCTCCACATATAATGACATCAAGCTACCAAACACACTTTTTACTATGTTTCTGCAGGGGGCAAGCCCCCCTGCACCCCCATCCCCCGTAGATTAAATATACCAACTCCAAGATCGCACTATATTGGAAAAAAATAAATTTCCTAACCCCACTGTATCAAGCCCCCCCCCTGCAGAAACTTAGTAAAAAGTGTGTTTGGTAGGTTGGTGTCATTATATGTCATTATATAGGTTCATAGGTTCATAGGTTTATACTAGGCTATCTGCCCTAAGGCATTTATAAGCCTAGCCCAAATTTTTGTGGCTTACGCCACCCCTTATATGAAAAAATACTGTGCCCATTAGTTTGTTGTGCCTCTGTCCAGCAGTGACACAGAGATGATTCCCGGGATAAACCTACGATCTCCCATCCACAGGTCAAGATTTCTCTTGAACAGAGCCAGCGATGTGCTCTGCCTCACATGGACCGGGATTTTATTCCACAGCATAGGGAGTCTCTGAGTGATAAATCTATCCCTCCAGCACGTCCTATTTATATCCGTGCTAAGGTTTAAGTCGCTTAGTCTAGTGGTTTTGGTGGATTTGGATTTTTTGAGGTGGAGCATGTCCATTAATACCGGGTTGGACATGGCCTTGTATGTCAGGCACATGTCACCTCTGAGCAGACAGTATGCAACTGAATAGAGCTGGAGTTTCTTCAATCTGGCAGCGTATGACAGATTTTGGAGTCCATTTATCCTTTTGGTGAGGAACTTTTGGGGTCTCTCCAATTGCTGCAGATGTCAGGTGAGATACATCCCGAATGGGGCATTGTACTCGATCATTGGTCTGATAAGTGAAGAGTACAGGGGAACAATGACCTCACTAGATCTGGATGTGAATCCCTTCATGATCAGGTGGGCAATGTAGAAGGTCTTTCTAACCACTTTAGCAACGTGAGTGTCAAAAGAAAGGCCACTGTCAACCTGGGTCCCCAGGTCCCTCATAACCTCTTCTGTGCTTAGTGGATTGCCACCTATATGGTAGCTTGGGGTTACCTTGTTTTTCCCGAAGGGTATGACTATACATTTTTGGCGTTTAACTTCAGGCCATGGCTCTGGCACCAGCTATCTGTTTCCGTGAGTCCCTTCTGAAGGATATCCGTGTCCGATGCACTTTCCACTATGGCGCCCAGTTTGCAGTCATCTGCAAACTTTGTCAGCCAAAGTCCTCCCATGTTGGCCTGTACTTCTGAGAAGTAGATGCCGAACAATAGGGGGCCAAGGACCGAGCCCTGTGGGACACCACTTGTGACCGGCTTGGAGTCTGACATAGCGCCAGCAACTCTAACCCTGTGGGTTCTGTCCTTAAGCCAGTTTGCAACCCATCTTGTCACATATGGGTTTACATTTAAGCTGGTAAGTTTTTCTACAATACCCGAGTGGGGTATTGTGTCGAAGGCCTTTGCAAGGTCAAGGTAGGCTGTATGGACTGCCTTTCCCTCATCAATGGCCTTGGTGACTGTTTCGAAGAAGTCGACCAAGTTCAAAAGGCATGATCTGCCCTTGACGAAGCCAAACTGGGTCGGGTCCAATGTCTGCAAGTCCCTATATCTTTGTTTATGAGCTCCATTATGATCCTCTCCATAGCTTTGCAGACTAGACTTGTTAAGCTTATGGGGCGGTAATTACCAGGGTCCGTAGAGGCACCACCTTTGTGGAGTGGGACCACAGTTGCCATACGCCACTCCTTGGGCACGTATCCTGTGGTAAGGCTGAGATTAAACAGCTGCCTTATGTGCGGGTTTAATTCCTCATTTAGCTCGTGTAGCACACAGCCGGGGACACCATCCGGTCCCATTGATGCTGTGTTTTAGCTTTAGAGAGCAGCTTTCACCTGCGCATTTGAGATGTCTGGGAGGCTACACTCTGCTGGGATAGTTATCTCTCCTTTAGGGGAGAGGGTGAAGTTTGCACTGAACCTGTCTGCCAGTATGTTGGCAATGTCTGTGGGTTCAGTGATTTTTGTATCATTTTGGACTAATTCTGAGCATATCTGGGAGTTTCCACCCAGGTTCCTAACATAGCTGAAAAAGGCCTTATGATTGTCCTTTGAATCCATGGCAATTTTTCTCTCAAAATTGGCCTTAGTTGATTTTATGAGTGCTCGTATTTTTTTACTAATAATGATCAGGGGTGACTTCCCTTTTATGGATTTTGTTCTATCAT